>NW_006800114.1:555783-746412 GCF_000485575.1 Poecilia formosa
AAGATTGTAAATAGTGAAACCCTTTTGTCTTTTCTCGAAAGTAGCTGCAGTGTTATGAAAAAGTATTTGATCATTACAGATGTAGTCTTTTTTTTTTGTTTGTTGTCAATCTTTAACATCAAATTTTTAATAGCAATGTACGGAGCCTTAGGGGCTCCGTAGTAATGCCATTTAATGAAAAAGTTATCCGAACAAACCTGGCCTTGAAAAAGTAATTGCTCCTCCCTTGTTGAATCATACAATAACTTTGATTTACTTTGACGATGCTAAGTGTGACAAAAAGTAAAAATAGAAGAAACGTGAAAACGGAAAACTACTTTTTCATAGCATTGTAAAATGCCTAAAGCTGACAAGCACTTTCCATCTTCTTTGTTTCATTCCAAAAAGCTTTTACAATGTAATTTGTAAAAGAAAAAAGGAATAAAATCTAAATCTGTCCTTGCTAGGATTAGCATTTCATTTTATGAAGAAATACCAGAGCCATATCGGTCTTTTCAATTTCTTCTAAAGTAAGAAAGTAAATGAGCTTATTTTCCAGTTATTTCTTTTTAGCGCACTCTTTTTCTTTTTTTTTTTCTTCTTTTCTTTCTGGGACAGCTTAAGTGAAAACGATATTTTTAAGCTTGCATGGCAGCGTAGTTCGGTAACGTAACTTTAGCTAACATTAGCGATCTTTTTTGCTTAAAAATAACAGAGAGAAACTTAAATGCTTAACTTTTGGGTGATTGTACAAATAGCTCAGTGTTTTCCAGCATACTCTTCATCATCTTGTCAGTAAGTGTCATCTATGAACATGTGATCTCCTTTGAAACTTACCTTGTGTGTGTTAGCATCCAAAGCTAATCGTTTTTAAAAGAAAAACAATAAAGAAATCCTGCATGATGGTGAAATTATATCACTGCAGGATCACGGTTTCCTCTGGAGATGCAATAATCCTGTTCTTTTCTTCTGGTAAGGGCAAAATGTAAATGGTAAAGTCTTAACACTGTATAATACATAGTATATTTTATTCATGTAAAATGTTACTAATATATTACTAATAAGAAATGTGTTGGATTCAGATTTTTGTTGTTTATCTTCCCTCTGCCCCCCAAATATCCAACCGATGGTTCTTAGCCGATTAGAGAAACCAATGGTGGGTCAAAATGAAATCAAAATCAGATATTTTGACCACTTCTGTGTGGAATTCTGCCTTAAATTTGGTATTATTAGACGGGCACTTTCTGTTTTAACAAAATCCGTAAAGTCACCTTTACGAGAACTACAAGTTCAGATCTGTTGTGCAGATGTAATTGGTTTCATGAGAATGAGAGGGTGTGTGCAAGACAACATAAATAAAGATATAAAACAGCTGAAATTGTTTGTTTTTTGCTTTATATATATTGTTTGTCCCAATACACCTGACACCTGATTTTACTGCAACCCCAGTAAAATATTTGTTGGATTTGGAAAACAAGCTTTTTGTATTTAAGTCCTTCTGAGTCAATACTATGTAAAATCACCACTTGCTGTTTTCAATATTTTAATACATGAATTTGCTTTGATCTAATTACAGTGGTGTCGCGATGCTCCTGGGGCTGCTTTTGATTGAATGAACTGGTTTTCATGGACTCCAGTTCAAAAAACTAGTCAGTTTATACCCAGAGCTTCAGGTGTTGTGTAAGATTTTTTTTTATCTTTGGAACAGTGTCTGCATACATTTCAGTCCACATAATAACGACTTTATGAGAGAAAAAATGATCATCTTGAAATGGCTGAACAAGAGTCCAGACCTAAGTCTGATACCAAATCACCTAAAAAGTTTGGTCCTTCACAATTTCATACAGAATCTTTGCAAAGGAGACAAGCAACATGTAGCTTATACAGAGAGTATGGGATATTGACAGCTGTACATAATCAGAATACTTAAATTGAGCCACAAAGAGCTTGGACAATGATTATTACTGCTTTCCACAGTTTTGTTTTTTAGCTAAATTTTACAAGATAAGTTTCACATGGCACAATTGTGAAATTTCCATCACAAATGGAAACATTTGTGCATCATGAACGAATAACATTTTAACCAGGGGTTGTACACTCTAAACAAAGGAGGCAAAGAGATGAAATAAATGACAAGGTTTATTTAGCAGAGTAAAATATTCATTTGCTATGACAATCATGTGCTTTCCATAGGACTACCTGAGACAGAACCTTTGGTGTTCTTGTTTGCAGCTTAGAAACGTAGCAAATAATTGTCATTTGTAGAAAATTTCATGCCCTGAATTTCATTTCTTCCCTTGTGCACCTTTTGTCTGTGGAAGAATAGCATTTATTTGTATCTTTGCAATACATTCAAAGTAAAGTAAAAAATATCAACATAACATGCAAAGCGGTATGGCTTCCTGTTCCTCTGCAATATGGCTTTAGGTGGCGTTCGAAAAGACTCTTATTGGTTATCTTGCCGTTTGTTGCTGCAAAAAACAAAAGTCACAGTCATGTTTATTATGATAAGCATTAGCATTTGCGCAATCAGTCCTGTCGACTTTGTATTACCTTTCCCCTGAAGGTTTGGAGGTCATGACCCAGAGTAAGTATTCCTTGGCGGCCATGGAGTCCAGCACCTTGTTTACGTCGCTGGTGAAGCTTCCATCTACATGCCTCCTGCTGATCGTTTGAGCCAGGCTGTCCATTTCCGATCTATGTACACAAGGACACAATGTAAACAGTGTCCATTAAGGGTCAGCAACCCTCACATCTGAGCTCTAATGTTTGGTCCGAAAGCCATCAGATGTTGCTATAGCCGTTGCTGTAATCGTGTCATGCTAGCTTTGCTGTCTGCTTGTGTGTTTTGTGATTCATTGCACCATGTGCAAATAGACATATCAAATCAACACAGCGGAAAGGTTCATTGATTTATTTTAACACAACGCTAAGAAGGAAAGGAAAAGAAAAAAAAATAGCACAAAATGGGGGAAGGGCAACACAAAGCAGATGATTAGTTCAAGATCACTCTGGTTCCAGTGATGGGTTCATGGTGGAAGCAAACAGCCAGGCGGTTTTTGGAGGCTTTGGAACTGAAAGACGGAGGATTGGCCTACTCTCTTTGGATCTGTCCAGACTTGAGCTGGGCAACGAAGTCTTTGATTGCTTGGTCCTTGAGGTAGGAGCTGACATCGCTGGTGAAGGTTCCGTCTGCATGGCGCTTATCGGCACTGCAGTAAAACAGAATAACACCCCATGAAGAAATGCAGACAATTTGAAACTTTCTCAAATAGCTTTTTTTTTTCTTTTTTTTTTTTTTTTTTAATAAATCCTACACCAACCCGCTCCTCTTGTTACTCATCAACCACCGGACAAAGTCTTGGGCCTTCCTGTCCTCCAGGTATTTGCTGTAGTCATTGGAAAACGTTCCCTCTGAGTGTCTCTTGATGTTCGACAGCTCCTGGGGCCCGCTGGCTAATCTGTTGTCTTCCTCAAAACTGCAAAAGACACAAGGCATGTAAACAAATCATCTCAACTTATTCACAAAAGAAGTTTGTGTACGTTTTTAAACTGTGGAGCTTTCTTCAAGAAAGTCCTAGTTCAAGATATTTGAGGTGAAGTTCTGTGAAAAGGTAAGCAATTAATATATAGCAAGGAATGTATCGGAAACTCTTGGCTTAAAAATGCAATCTTGAAGTCGGGGTGTGAAATGCCTCTCTTTTGTGATTTTTGCATTTTTAAGCTATATTTAAAATCTATCAAGTAAAAAAATAATTTCAATGAAAAGTAAAATAAATTGTAAAACTGTATAAATTCAATATTCTCTCTTTTGACTGAAAAATGTATTTTTTCTCAATTATTGCTGATGTTGCTAATTTTCATCAGAGCTAAATTCTATCATCAAAATAAATTTCTACTTAATTTTTTTAACCAGCATTTTTAAAATATTATTGTAAATAAATTCAGGCAGTATGAGGTCAAACCGTTTTGCTTTCACTGGGCACTTTCAGTTGATTAGTTGTTATAGGGAATGGAGTTTGGAGGCTGTGCACCACTGAGAATCCTCCTGTGAGAAACGTACTACGAACAGAACACCTAAAGTGTTTCATGGTATTTAAAAGTAAAGATTTGTCAAAAAGTACAAAAGAATTAGGAAATGTTTTTCTTGTTCTTTACAGTCTTATTGTCTGATGAAAAGGACTTTACAGGATTCGTTCTCAGAGCATGAGTCTCACCAGATGATCATTGGTGACGCATCACTTCCTACTTAAGCTTCCATTTGATTTCTGTATAATTAACCATCCAATAAAAATGTGATGACGGTTAAAGTGCATAAAATATTGCTGCCACTAACCCCTTTTATGGATTATACGCTGGATTTTTTTTTATAGATGATAGAAGTCTGCTTTGGACTTGGTGCCCTCGGACTGGACTAGCCATTAGCTCCACCAATCCCGGATGTGTACCGAATGAAGACTTCAAGAGTGATATCTACAGCAGGTAAAGTGTTTACCTGCTCACAAACTTTAAGCTCAACATTGGTTTAAAAGTTCTAATCAAGTTTAAGGACAAGGACAGTATAATCATGCAATCTTAGCATGAAGCTCAGGAGGAATGAGGCAGATGTCATGGTCAGACAGCGAGGAGGGCATGGCAGGTTTCCCATCAGACCGTCAGTTCCCGAAACCACACACACAGAAAAAAACCTTCATAAAAGCGCATGCGGGGTTAGTGCGACCTTGCCAGACTGCGTAAGGGTTAAACAATATTACATGTTAAAAGCAAAGCAACTGTTGTGTGTTGACTTTTTCCCCACAGGACCTTTCTGGGATTTTCATTTTTATTTCTGTTGTACTGACGTTCACGTTAGACTTTTTATTTGTTGTATAGTTATTTTGTTAAAGTGCTTTGAAATCTTAAAGTATTTGTATTTATAAGTACGGGCTCTAGAAATCTATAATGTAACATTTTTTTATCTTATCTCCATACTCTTGTATGTCACAGACTGGAGTCTCTTGAATATAAATTGTGCTAACCCTAGAGAACTTTACCTGGAGCTATCCTCAGTGCCAAGTAGAGGAACCTGCCAGCTGACTTGCACGAAGCCCAGGACCAAAAGGATGCCGGCCAAGCAGTGGATGCTTCTCATGGTTCCGAGCTGCGACATGAAACAAGGCATAAACACGGACAAGTCATCAGCTGAAGGTAAGATGGAGTAAAGATGAGAAGATTCAACTCACCTTGTGTTGTTTCCTTCCAAACGGTGCTGTTACTTCCTCTGCTTGGTGTTCCTGTGTGACCACCTGCTTCTGCCTTCCAGCTTTATATACTGGAAGAGGAGGTCCCATCTCCTCAGGCGGACCTGCTTTACGGTCCCATTACTCTCGACCCATTAGACACAGGACCCCTCAGTGACGGGCAAGTAACGAGCCGTGCGTTTGTTCAATTGAAAGGTGTAGGTGGAAAGGTGCAGTTCATGCGTGATGCCTGCTTGTACTTAGGTGTTAAGATCAAACAACTGCTGCTCATCCTGTCAAATAGACAGTCAGGGGAGACGCTCTAATGCGCTACTGTGTCATCACGATGAGGAGCAGTACGTGTGACTGTGTATTTGGACAGTGAGTCAGTATTTGAGGCTTCTCGCCAATCAGATGCAGAGAATTGGAAATATTGATCAGTTTTTGCCTCAGCGGCAGTTTGGGTTTTACAACCAGAGAGCTCAGTAATGTTCAGGAAACGTCTTCGCTGCTATTCCTTTTCTTTTAGTTAGGTTGAAATACAAGCTGAAATAAACTATTCATTGCAGTATGATGTGGTATGAGTTTAATATTTCTAAAGTTATGACGAAATCCAAAACAATTTCTACTTTTCGTCTGAAAACCAGAACATTTTAAGGTACAAAAGCCAAAAAGATGCTACTTGTTATGAATCAAAACAAAACTGAAAATGTGACTCTGAGTAATTTAGCTGCTTTTTTGGTTCAGTTACAGCAGATGCAAAACTTCGACATTATACCATTAAGTATAAAAGACAAAACACAAAACCAAACATGCCAAATATATATTACAAAACATCAATAATTTTACAAAAAAATTATTTATTTCTTTATTTTTCATGGAATCATATAAACAGCAATCTGTAAACTTATTCCAGAAACATTTTGATTCAGTTTTCATCATGTGTATGGAGATAATTCACGGTAAAACAACTTAAAATAATTAATATACAAACTTAACAGACTGCAACACTTTATTTCCAAGTAAAACACTTACATGGATATTTTCACATATCTTTTGGTGTTTCTCATGTCATTGTGCATCCGCTACAAGCAAACGGCAATTTAAAACCAGCTGCTTCTAGCAAAGTTATGACGCTCACAGTATGGTAACCTTATGCAAAAATATCACAATATCATAGTATTCAGACATAATTTATAGCAAATATATATAACATGGTCTAACTGAAAGAAAGAAATGGTGGAAATTTTGAATGTAAACTGTTTTGTCATTCTGCTTATGTTACAGAATAAGCCTAACAAGATGATGTTAGCTCCAGCATCTAGCCTAATCAGCTGCTACCCACTTGTAGCTTGAAAACTGCAGTTTTAGCCATCCTGCAGTCTTAAGAGGCCGGAACCCTGCAAGTTTCTTTTTTTAGCCTGTCCACGGTCCGACAGGGTGGCACTGACCCCGCATGCGCTTATACGAGTTTTACAAGTTTTGTTTGTGTGGTTTCAGAAACGTATGTTCTGACGGAATATTTTGTTTGTCATTACTGTTCTGATGAGAAAGGGTTTTCCTACTATATGAGTATTTTCAGTGCGCATCTTTATTTATATTCTCTACTTTCAGGACATTAGCTTTCTATTTGGTAAATACATTTTGGGAAATGACTTTGTGGTTCAGCTCCTAAAGGAGGAGATATGATAATTAAACAGTTTTTATTACAATAATATCTTATCTACATGAAAAAATGAAAACATACATAATCTTATTCAAAGCAGTTTTTCAGGAATTTCGCCATGTGAATGTAGACATGCATGTTGGCGAAGCCATCCAGTCCATGATCCTTGTCCGTGTACCACTGAAAGGAAAACATAAAAAACAGAACTTAAAGAACATATTTGGCAGCTTTGTTCGTTAAATAATCATTTGGATTTTAAGGATTACTCACCATGGCGTCAAAGTCCACCTTCTCATTTACCAAGGCTTCTGAGATCTCAGCAGCCTGCTGGAAATGGACATTATCTAGAAAAAATACCAAACACTAAATTAAATTAAGAGGTATTAAGAGGTACCGTACTTCACAGTTGATCAAATGATGGTATGAATTATAGGCCTGGATTAGAGACATGTTCTATAGTCTGAAGAAACCTAAACCAGTTTGCATGCTAATTTACTAGCTGCTAGCATACAACTTGCAGAAACGCAGGTAGTTTTTAAACTTTTTATAGACAGTTTACAGTAATAATGTCACTGTACTCTAAAACATTTTTAAATAATATATTTTATTTCATTTCTGAAAAACAAAACAAAAAAACAATATTAAATGCTAGTCTGAAAGAGTGTTAACACAAATATGAAATTAGCAACATTAGCTCAAATTAGCAACATTAGTTCAAATAATCACTCATTGCAAAGCATGGCATTTGTATGGATCTGTCTTTCATTGTATCCACAGTTCAGACTGGCTGGTGACAGGAACATTTTACGGTTTGTTTCCAACATGCCTGCATTCTTATTTTGGTACATTCCTATTATTGGGTCATTTCCAACTTTCCAACCATGTCATTTTTTTTATTAGTTGACGATGTTGCTGTTGGGAATCAAGAAAAACTTTCAAATGAGAAAATCTTTCTAATAAGAAGGTTAAGACAGGGATGTCTTAAGAGTGTTATGCTCTTGTAGCCTAGAATCCATCTGAAATGATTTGGAAGACTCTTCCTGCATAAAAATTAGGCTGGCACATTCAAAATATTGTATATTTGTTTTTACAATAGAATCGTTTTTGCATATTTTTACAACAAAGGGTTGAAAATGTACATTTTCGTGGCACCAGACTACTCTTATCTTCACACATGGGTGTCCAAATGTAGTTGCAAAACGTTTGGGGTTAGAACAACCATAGGAACTCACCGTCGGCTGTCCCGTGAACCAGAAGGTACTGCACTGAATGGAAATTCTTGGCTCTGGCCGTTACTGTGGAGTTCTAAACACAGCCAGATTTATGGTTAGGCGATGAGATAACAGATGTGATGACTGATAACGGATGGCGAAGCTTACGTCGTATCCGTCACGGTTCTCCGAGGGCTGCATCATGTAGCGTTCTGTGTAGATGGTGTCTGGAACAAACAGATCAATGCAGATCTTGTAATGTTCCCGTTATTACAGTGGCCTGAAGTACGACGACTATCAACACCAATAAAAATACCATAATATTCCCATTTGGACACCGGCGCCACTGCCATCCCGCATTTGAAAACGCCGCTGTTAGAGCCCAAGACCATCGAAGATACATATCCACCATAGGACTGTGGAAGATAAGACATCTCATTACATCAGCTCATCCGCACTATAAAACACACTGACGTCAAAGTGGAACATTAACTTATTTTTAGAGCCACGACTTGGCCTTTGTACTATACAATATTACACATCAACAGGTTCAGTCCTATTCTTACAGAGCCCATATTTGCTTTCTAAGTCTTGGCTACTTACCCATCCCCATATAGCAACCCTATCTTTGTCAATGAACCCCATTTTGATGAACTCCCTTTAGAGAAAGGACGATAAAAGGCAATTAGTTTGTGGAATTCATGGCAAAATTCATGCACTATGACAAAATGTATTTTTATTGAGACGTTTCAGGTGAGGTGAGATGTTTGCATGAGATTCTCATACTTAGTTGCCGTTATCTGGTCTTCCACCTCGAAGGTTCCTAGGCGTTTGTAGATTTCAAACATCAGCTGGTCGCCCTGGTAACCGCTTCCTCTTCCGTCAAAGCTAGCAACAATGACTTTCTCAGTGCTGGCCAGGTAGGTGGACCAGCCTACTCTGTACCTGAAGTCTACTTTCTGGCTGCAAGGACCTGCATACCTGGAAGGGTGTGCAGATTTGTTGTTGTTGTTTTTTTTTTAGTGAGTAAAGTTTCTATGTATTTTAGTTATTTATTTGTTACAGTGGATCCTTACACATCAATTAGCAAAGGGTACTTCTTGGACTCATCAAAGCCTGGGGGTAAATACATCTGATACCAAAGATCTGTGAATGAAAAGAAATTTATTTTTTTCATTGGAATTTCATTGGAATAGAAATTGACAGTTTGAGGTCACAATTATTTTTTCTGAAAACCAATGTAAAAAAGAATCACTGTGGATCAATTCACAATTGTAAACAAAATTTCTTACTGCTTCAAACAACTCACACACTCCTAGGGGTACAGAAGAGGATTAGAACCACTGGAGAAAAAAATGAAAACTTTTTTCCTCAGTGAATTTCTGCTAAAATCTCAGAAATTGTTTTCAAAAATGCCCAACTTTTGAAACTCAGAAATTTCCATTTTTTTCTAGAAAGTTTCTGATATTAATCTCAAAATTTTGAGTTTCTTTTTTCCCCCAGAAATGTACTACAAATTTTTTTTTCTATCTACAATGGCCCTAATATGCCGTCATTGGATTCTGACTTCAATCTCAGAATTCTGGCTGTTTTTTTTTGTTTGTTTTTTTTAATCCAAATTCGTTCTCAGAATTCTGAGATTAAATTCAGAATTATTTTTTTCCAATGGTTCTAACCCTCTTCCAATAGAGGCAATTTTCAGAGACCAAATAAATGCTAAGTTGACAACATTTATATAGCAAATTTATGACTTCTTTGTGCAGTCCTACTCACCGCTCAAAGCACTTTTACACTAGATCCACTCACAAACATACACACATCCCTACACTGATGCATGGATCAGTAGTCCATGCACAGACTAGCTTGCAGCTTGCAAGCTAGTCTGTCCAGCTTGCAGGGGGAAGCTGGAATTGAACCCAGATCTTTCACGTTGCAAGACTTGACAGCTACAAAAGGAAGTATGTAATAAATGTCTACCAGTCGCAGATTCATTTACTTACTATATCTGCCTATCTTAAGGGTCCCTCGGCGCATAGTGGGCATCTGGATGTCAGCTATGGCATCGCTAAATACCTTGTTGTCCTCCAAAACCCTGATCTCTAGAAATAAGAAGAAGTAAATACATGTTTTTACTTGTTCTTCATGTCATTTAAAGATAATTTATGTACACTGTAGCTTACTTTTAAAAGTGCTAGTTTCTACAAGAAAGTGCTGTGGAATCCTGGGACCTTAAAGCAAAAATAAATAAATAAATAAATAAATAAATAAATAAATAAAATCCAGTGTCATTGTTATAAAAATACACAGAGTGGCAACTTTTTCAAAAGTCAGATGGGGTATAACTAACCGTGGCAGCTGAAGCGGTAGTAAGAGGCATTGTGGCTGAAGTAGATGGTGTTATATTCACACTCTTTCTGAAGAGTGCAGGTCAGACACTTGTAGCTAATGTTTCTCGTCCAGCTGGCATCCAAAAATACAACATGTAAATGTTAATACGTTTTCCTTATGGAAATGATACTTCCTACAAGAGATAAATCCAAATTCTTACTGGTAAACGTTCCTCCCTCCTGGCTTGCGGTTCTGTTCATTGCTCAAATAATATCTGAGGAGAAAATGGAATCCAGAAAGAATTGATCACTGTGTGTTTTTATGAATGTGGAATTAGTTTTTAAGAGGAATCAATACTGCTGGAGTAAAGTAGCTGAAAACAATGAGATTTCATTTGGTTTCAAATGGTATTAAATTTTGAATTTTTTTTTTATAGTCTAGCTGTTGGGACTTCGCCTGGCTTAGTCTCTTCACACAGGACTGAGACAGTCTTATAATGTGATTACATCAGCTAGAACTTTGAAGGTCCTGTTGTCTTGGTAGGAACAACTCGCCAAACAAAGCAAGTTGGTTTCCTTTTTACTCTTTAAGGTTTTCTAAATTTGGGGGGGAAAAAAAGAAAAAGAGGGAAGCTTAGGTAAACTTCAAGACAAACAGTTGGGGTCCTGATTATAGATGTTTTCTAAGGATTTCTCAATATGTATATGCAAGGCATTTCCCGTGGGCATTGCTACTGCTAGCATTCATAGCTACCAGTAGCGAATGCTAGCATAAAGGAAAAAAACCTGGTCAAGAAATAGCAATGGGTGGCTAGCTGTTTATTGCTAGATTTACCTTTAGGAAGAAGAATCCTGTATTTGCAGTATGAACATTTGGTCAAATTCCACAAACATGTCACTTAAAGCCCAAGAGATGTTTAACAGCAAAATTAAAAGACGTCCCTTAATTTGGAGAGAAACAGACTATTGTTGTAGGTACCCCAAAAACCTTTGACAGAAGGTCCTATATAAATAATAAAAAAAGTCATCTGGGCAGAACTTGGTCCAGAAAGTGGGACCATATGTTTAGCTTTTAGCTACAAGAGCTAGCTAGATGTGTGCAACTGGTGATGGTGGAAATCTGGCTAGATTCAACATACATGCAGTCCAACAATCTAGACCTCTTTCCAAGAGGAAAGTTATTTAAAAGTCACATTCAGAGGGACTATAGTTAAAGAAACATTAACAGCTGCGTCCAATTTAAAACGGTGAGAAAACTTACACGTTGTCTTTACTGACTTTCAGAATTTCAATGTCTTCCCATTCCCCAAACGTGATGGGTGATGCCTTTCCCTGGATGACGAGCCAGAGCAGAATGAGTGTTCATACAAGACATTATGCACAATTTTTTTTTTACTTCTAAGTTTTTTTTTTTATCATTCTACTCACCCCAACCACATGATGAATGTGCTTGTACATTGCCTGATCACTCATGATCAGGTAGTAACTGTTCCCGTCTGGAGCAAAAACTGGCTCTGGTGGAGAAAACTAGAAGAAAATATTTAAAAAAATGTAGTTTGACATAAAGCCAGCCCCTGATTTTAAGTCTTAATTGAAAACATTTAAGCATAAATCATGTACATTAATATGTAGCTCAGCCCAACACCCAGCTTGCACAATAACAGAGAGGTTGCATATGTTTTAAATGACCTACAGTGCCTGACGCCGCAGGTCATGATGGGCTTATCATGAAATTTGTAGATTAGAGGAAAAAAATGTACATTTTACCAAAGGGAGTTAACTTACCCGTCCAATCCAGCCCGGACTTGTCAGATTCAGATGCTGTAATAAGATAACAGTGGGTTTATGGCTGTCATAAGTCACAATTCATTAAAATGCACAAACTTTTATCTCAGCAGTTCAAAGCAGAGAGATGCCTCAAAAAAGAAAAGAATTTAGGAAAAATGTTTCCAGATGAACTCTTTGTTGGAAGCACGGCTTTACTAAAAAGCAAACAACTTTTAGACAGGTATTAAACATACTTTTTTATTTAGCCCAAATTTCTGTTTTTTCAAAATAGTTTCTTTTATTGATCTTATGTAGTTCTCTAAATTTAATTGCCGTTACAAGCTGTTAGCAGAAATCATCATGATTAGCATCAATCTTTGTCTAAATTCAGTTCAATTCAAAATTACTTTATTGATCCCAAGGGAAAAATGAATGTTGTTGTAACTCATTTAATTAAAGAGTTACTGTAAATGGTGATGCGGGGTTTCCGGGCGATAATAGAAGGCAATAAAAGGTAGTAAATGAAATGAACTCAAATTAAGGCCAGTAAAAGGTGGTAAAAAAATAACAAACACAATTTCTTTTGGTAGACAATTTTTCATCACCCTTTCAATATATTTTTGGGTTTTCCATTGATGCTGACTTTTTAAGTTTAACTATAAAATCTGTATAAAAATAACTACTGGGAGGACCTGAGCTGATGTTGACAGACTGGATTGGTTCCAGTGTCTGACCTGCTGTGCCCATGCGCGGTGTGGGAACCGCCTATTGCATACCTGTCAAGTCTCCCGTTGTGGACGGGAATCTACCGTGTTTTACCCCTCTCTCCTGAGGTGCTCCCGTATTAGTACTTCCCCATAAGCTTCCCATCAACCCCCACAAAGAACACAAAGAACAGAACATTCAGTCCGTTAGAGTTTTATATTCTCAGGCTTGATGTTTATTTTGGGATAATAAAGTCATCTTCTGAACACAGCGGTGGTTGATTAGCCAACTTAAACACCTGCTCCAGTGATGATCTGTCAGAGATGGGTGTCTGGGTCGAATTTTTTTTTTTTTTTTTACTGAAAAACACCAAATTCCGCTGCGTATATTAAATTTTTTTCATTAAAACCTTTGACTGACCTGTGAAACCTTGGATATTTATCCCACAGTAAGTGGGATAAAGTTTTGTCTTACATGGGCCATCATGTTGTATGGGTCAGTGCTGTGAATTCACTAGTGTTGTACCGATCACCAATTACCAATCTTTAAAAAGCCGAGTCCCATCTTAGCTGATACCAGTTTTTTTTTTGTATGAAATGTTAAATATACCCAGAAAGTCACTGAGTTGGCAACAGTTGGGCGACTAACTGTTAACTGCAAGCATGCAGACATGACCTGGTTGGTCTATCAGTCCAGCCTCTTTCACTGGAGAGCAGCTGTTGATTTTTAGACCTTTCTTGAGGTAGATAAGATCAACGTCATATGTAAATATCGGCTGATCAAACTTACCAAAATTAAGGAAATCGGCGCCGATAAAATGGCTGGCTGATAAATCGGTGCACCCCTAGAATTCACTGCTCTCGCTAAAAAAGACTGCTGCTCGATTTTGTGTTGGTAGTAAAAATATTGTAGAGGTAGTAAAATAGGTAGTAAAAGGTTGTAAATTAAACTCTAGGATTTCCTGTATAAACCCTGGGATGGGTGTGGTGAAGGAAAGAGCTCCTGTAGCAGTCCATGTTACAGCAAATTTGGCGTAGCCTCCGACTGAAGATGCCCTGTTTTTTTTTTTTTCTATGACCGTATTATGAAGAGTATGGTCAGCCATATGATAGTTAAGGTTTACCAAAACACTTGTGGGAGTCATGAGTGCACTTTGCTTGTCATCTCCATGGTTAAACACGGCAGGTTCACTAATACGGTTTTGTGCTCTACTGCGTCTAGAAACAGTCCAAGAACTTAAAAAAAGTAGTTTTCTGGCAATAAGTAAACTTTTTTTGGTGTCTAGAAAATGAGATGTTTCAAAAACCTCCCGATGGTTAAGTTACGTAGCAACCTAAGCGGAGCTGGTCAGCTGGTAGCTACATTTCTTCTGCTTCTCTTATCAAAGATACTGCAGATTTGTTTGCAGCCATTTTGACTTGTATTTGGTGTGAGAGTAAGCAAGGAGCTGGAGGGAGTGGCCAGCAGCAGCTTATTTCCATAAAAGTGACAGAATCCTCAAACATCTCTTTCTGAAAGGAGGTCAAAATAGGCAGAACATAGCAGTTGAAATCTCATGATCAGAGAATGGTTTTGTGCAAAAAAAGTCAATTAACTTGTTTTGTGTGTCCCATAGACCTAAATCCTAACTTACTCAAGGAAGCATAATAGATCCCCTTTAAAACCTTATAACATTTCAGTTCCACACTAACTTGAATGAAGTTTGGGAAGATGTGAAAAGTTTATAAGATGTGAATACTTTTCCACATGTACACATGATTTAGGACTGACCTCAACAGGATGCCAGCTAGTTCCATTCAAGTCATAAATCTGAAGGATGAGTTGGTTCTGTTGTCTCTTTAGCCACTGAACAGCTATCCGCGTGTCAGTCACCCAGGTAACAGTGGCCAAGTAGTGTTCACTGTGGATGGAGAGGAAAAAAGTTAATCAAATTCTCCGTTTCTGTCAAATTCCTCTGGGGGGATGATCTCATACATTACATATCATGTATTACATTGATTTGTATGAGTCTGGAACAACAACTTCTGTGACTATCGTGGTGTTGTCAGTATCCACAACAAACAGCTTCACAACCGGGTTGGGAGTACCTGGCTGCAACAAAGCACAACATGAAAGACGAACCAGGAAGTCCATAATACAAGAGAGGCCGTGACAAGAACAAAGGCCCACCTTAGGATAGGGAATTGAAATAGTGCTGGGGTACTGGTCCTCGCCATACCAAGAGTACTCAATATTGTGCACCAGGGTGTCATTGAATTCAGCATATGCCAAATACTTCCCACCAGGTGACCACCAGAAGCCCTGGTTGGACGAGAACATCTCCTCTGGAAGTAGAAAATATAGAGAGATGTTGAAACAAAAACCCACATGTAAACAACACTAATTAAGCTTTTTGTTCTGGTTGACTTCATGTAGTGTTTGAAGTTGCCACACAGTGATTCAGACGTGACATTAAAATCATATTTGCAGTGGGGTATGCCATATATTCTTAGAAGAGGGATTGAATTTGTAGCAGGAATACTCCATCTGGGAGAAATCAGCCTCATAACAAAATGCCAGAAGTAAATTCCTGACTGCATTCTTGAGATTTTTTTTTTAAAGAATATCAGAAAGTCGGCAATGGTAGCTGTTTTAACAGCAGGGCTGGAAAATCTGACGGTGCAGTCATAAGTGGGGAGGTTCCTCATGGAAAAAATGAATGTGATTCTCTGTTACCCTCATACACCCAATCTGGAATCCCGTTTAATATCTTGTTTGGCTCTCCGTTGGTAGTGATTGGCTCTGGTGGTGACTCGGGGCTGGTCTTCAGAAACACATTGTTGTCCCAAACATAAGCCTGGAAATCAAACGGGAAGGGGACGCAAATGAGAAAATACACAGATTTCTCCTGAAATGTGGCTAATTATTCTAGTATGATAGCAAATGGTAACTCACTTCAATACAAGACTTAAAAAAGACAAATCGTTATCAGGTTCTAAAAATATTTAGATATAATTCCTATTTATTAAACAAACAAAAAAAGGCCAAAATGGTGAAAAAAACAAACATCTGAAGGCGATCCGATCCATCTTCTATATATAGCCAAATGTGACCAAAGTAGACATATGCACAGTGGTGGGGGGTTGATGATCTGGGCTTGTCTTGTAGTAACAGAATTGTCACTAAATAAACCACAGACTGCTCTCCATACTAAGCGAAATGAATCATAATCCCAAACAGAACCACATCCACCACAGAAAAGAACCAGGATGTTGCAATGGTCAAGTGAAAATCCAGACTTTAACATGACAAAGTTATGCAAAAAAAAAATCCTGCAAACTGTAAAGTATAGGCTTAAATTCCTCAAAAAACAAAACAAAACAAAAAAAACAGCTATTAAAGGTAGAGCAATGTGCACACACCCCACAGTGCTTCGCTCATATTAATCACACATCCCAGGTGTTTTGCACTTGAATCGCCGTGTGGTTACCACACGTGACAAAACGGAGCTGGAAGATCTGAACCAAAAGCTAAAAACTGGGTCAAGTTGGAATTTTTAGGCCCAATCTAAACTCTACTGAGAGTTATTGCTGCTAAATGTTTTTAAAAGCTACTCAATCCTACTAACTGCTTATTGTAGTCACTCATGAAGGCAAAGTTTGGTTTTCACACAAACTCTTTTCCATTTTGACTGTTTTTGCTTAGTACTGCGCTTTCTTTTCAACACGACTTGTCTCCTGCAGGCTTACCAGTTTGTTCCCTGCTGGGGCCCACGCAAAGAACTGGACTACATCTGGAATGCCAGACGAAGTGATATTTTTTCTGAAAGAGATTATTGCAAATCAGTGATTTTGTTATATAATAGAAATGCTGAAATTTGTGCAGTATGTATTGTCAGGAAATATTTTGGATTTTCTTGGAGTTGCATATGTTTACCAGAATATCGGTAGTTCAACAAGTGACTTACTCCGACTCGCGATCATACAGCGAGTAAGAAGCTGTGAACGAATGTCTCCACACCTGATTGGAGGAAAGAATCAAGGGTCAAAAGGCTCCAATGTGTCAAGTTTGACACTAAACGGGTAAATAGAAACTTCATGTACCTTATTGTAGTTACTCATGAAGGCAACATATTTGCGATCAGCAGACAGCTTGAAGTCAAAAGCCTGGTGTTCATTCTGTGGTGTTCAAAGAAAGATGCATTATCTTGGAAACAGCGCTGCGTTTGTTAAGATTGACTTTCTTTGTTTTAATTGCACTAGGATGACTTACAATCTTGTCTTTTGTCAGAAATACTTCAGAAACGTTTGTTTTCAAGTTGATGAGGGTGACAGAGTCATCGGTTTCTTTATGCAGGTACTCGTAGTCTGTTGTGGAAGACAGAAATCAGTGTACATTCAGTGTGAAACACAGGACAGTCAAGGAGAATCTCCCTGATAGTGAGTCACAAAAAGAGAAGAAAACAACTTGGAAGCATGAGTAATGTAATGATCTAATGGTGCATGTCGCATTTTTCACCGAGCAAGAAAGACAATGCTACACTTCTTAAACTTTTTCACTATTTTCACCAATGAAAAGTGTGAGGAGTTTGTAGTTCTGGAACATTGTAGAGAATGAATATAATTTGATATAAATCATTCATATGTTGAATGTCTGAGTTGTTCTTCTATTGGAAACTGAACCTCCATCTGTGTTGATATATCACATAAAATACTATATCCTAAGCTCTATAGTTGAAATGTGACAAAATATGAAAAAGTACCAAATATACGAAAATTCAACATTTCAAAGAGCTGCAACAGTTACTGTGACTTCATAGAGTGTATTATAGGTGCAGTCTGGTGAAACAGTAACTAAGAAGCACAACCAATAAAAAGATTACATAATAAAAGTCTTCAATGATGCATTTATGGCTTTACACACTGGTACACACCCAGGTGTTATCAGTACCATAATATTCTAACCACTTTTAATAAAAGCTTTTTTTATCCTCCACCTGAAATCCATCTCATGTTGTAGGACGCTGGTTTCAGAGAGGAGTTGAAGACGTCCATTATGCCGTACATTTTCACGTCCCCAGCGTTTCCATCGTCTCCATCGTCTGAAACACAGTTGTTATCAAATTAGCTTTCATTAGGGATTTGTAACTCAGTCCCTGTCCCTTATTTAGTTCAGGAAAATACATTTTAGCTCAAAAATCCCACCCAAATTTTATCTTAAAGACTTTGAAAGTTAGACTTGATTAGCCTACACTTTTCCAACCACATTTAAACATTTCTAACACACACAAGCCTCAGCTTATACACATTGAAAGTAATTTTCTATATTTGACTTATGTTATTCCAATACCTCTGTAATGAATAATATCTACAGTGATGGTGAGCCACACAGGATAAGATCCACACCTCACCACAACTTTGTTTCACTTTATCTTACTTTGTAGTCACTACTTTAACACATCTACCAACATTGGGTTAACTTAAAGTCATTTGAGTTTCATCATTAGTTATAATCCTACTCTGTTTCATAATAGTCAATATCCCAATATGAAAATCGAAACATCTGTAAATCAGAATGGTAAGAAATTGTTTTCAGATATAATATATAATTGTGAACTGAAAGAATTTTTTCTATATCTGAAAAACACTGACTTACCTCAAACACTGGACAACCATGGACATCGTCTACTTTCTATTTCTTGTTAGTCCAGAAAAACATGTAAATTCTCAAAATTTAGCCAAAGTACAGGCTCAAATCGTTGAGACTTATACCACGTTTGATGAAAGCTTTTCAACCACATGAAAACTCTCATAAACGTCTCTATCTTGGTGTCTTTTAATTTACTAATTCAACTAAGCTGTCACATAGTTTACATGTAAGACAATATTATATTTCTTATGTCCATCACACAGATTAATGCCGAGAGGATTGGGCTGTGTTCCTCCTGTTACTTCACGGCCGTGTTTTATTAGCGTCAGTGTTTTCGGATGGGCCTCGTATTTTTAAAATACATATCCTAATCCAAACTGACCAACATTTTAGATTTGTGTTATGGATGTTCTTGTTTAGTTGTTTTGCAGGGGAAATGGTGGAGGAAAAACTGTAAGGGTTGACTTATAAACTTCTGAAATCGCACAGAATACTCGCATTTGTTTTTGACTGAGTCCGTAAATATCTGAACCGAATATTTTCCCTTTGAAGTTGTGACATTTAACTTATCATGCGTAATGACGCGCACGGTTCTGTCAGCGGCGCGTGCCATAGCAGGACGTTTAATAGCAAACACTCACCCTTCAAGAATATAACCGTGGGCACCACTATCAAAACAGCGACCACCGCAACTCCTAAGACTCCGAGCAGCACTTTGGCGATGGTACCCTGGCCAGGAATGAAAGACGAGAAGCCCGCTTTTAAAAGAGTCAAAACACAGAAATGTGTGAGTGTGAACAAATACTGACCATTGCTTCTGTGATTACTACCCGTCCAAATCACAACCGCATCGATATCCACAAGGCTACAAACACGGAGAACTGCAAAGTAACGCGAAAGTCATGCTTTGGAGTTAAACATTATCTCAGCCGAAGTTTCAAAGGTGGGACAGTAAATCTGCGGTGTAAAGTTCTCCAGCATTTGAGGAAGTGGCTTTCCCAAACTGTCCACCGTTACAACAGACTCATATGTGAAAACAGCGTGCTGACCAGGCGTCAGCCTCTTCCAGAATAACTGATTATTTTATGCTGAATGTGCATTGTCGAAACACTGTTCAGCTTTTCTACACATTCAGAGATTCAAGTCTTAATACGTCAAAACGTCGGCTTCGATGCTGAATTAACAAAAAATATTAACAAAAAGTTTATTTACTGCGGTAATTTAATACATAAGGCGAAACTCAGATTTATTAAAAACATAGTGATAAATACAAGTGTTGTTTTGATTATTTTTGGTGATTGGAACTTAGAGCTAATGAAACTAAAATTTCAATTTCCTAAAAAAAAAATACCAAAAAAGATTTAAGACCATTAAAATCATTTGTATACATAAGTGGATTCAGCAGCATAATATGGCTGAGTGTTTAAAGGAACTTAGAAGTTACTTTCTGTAGCTTTCCCTGAATTTACCAAGTACTCGCTATAACTTTTTGCAAACTAGTTTTATAGGCGTTTTGGAAAAGTCTCAAAGTAGAAGTCATAACATAGTACTGCTCAGTTTCTGAAAGTACCCTGTGAGTGCTGAGACACTAATCAGAACTTTTGATTTATTATTAATCAAATAAAATCCCAGAAAGTAAGCAGTATATACTTCAAGGGTTCTGGAGAGTTCCATGAAAGGTTCAGGAAAACGACATGGATGTTTCAGAAGGTTCCAAGGACACTCCACAAAGTTTGATCAACTAACAGTTGTCTCAACACAAGCAACAAAGACGATGCTTTAAGAGTATTGTGGAGTACGCTTCAGTTTTGGGGGAGATTTTCAAGATTGTGGCTAAAGTTTCAAGGACTACAACAGACAGATGTATCCAAGACATCAGGCCACAAATCTTGTATTGACTGAACTGTGAGATGTCAGAGTGGTTTAAAGGTAACAGGTTTTCAGTGTCTAAAGTCCTCTTTTCAGATGAAAATAAATGTATTTTGCAAATCGAGATCTGAAAAATCTGGAGAATAAATTGCACAGCGAAGCTAATTTCATTTTTCATTCTCTTAGCAGGTATTCTTCCTGGATTGCCTCCATCCATCTTCCCACCAGCTCAAGCCAGCTTCTCTGACCCGCTGAAGAAAAGTATTCACACAGCATCAGCCTGCCACCACCATGGAGATGGTGTGCTTGACCATAGAAGGTATTTTCGCGAAAACTCAGATCAAACAGATCCAATATATAAACGCCAGTCAGGCGCAATAGTCCGATCACCACCAGGTAAATGTATTGTCAGAAAGCAGTGTTCTGATTGAAAATTCTGACTACATTTATTGGACATTAAACTGGCCATTGCCACAACACTTAACATTTAGATAAAAGGGTAACAGCGCCCGCTAACAGAAGCATCTGACAAGCTGCGTAATGCATAAAAAATTCTTATCCATTTTTGTCTACATCCCTAAGAACGAACAAATAACAGAATTGTGAGGCCTTTGTAGTTTGTAGACGCTCTGTGCTTCCTGTCATGACAAAAACATCAGATAGATCTATCTACTGTCATGATGACTCTGCATTCCTGTTGAACTGTAATGTAAAGTACAATATTGTAAAGCCAATAAACTGACTATCATAAATGTCTCTGAATTAATACTCAATATTTACGTAATCATTAATAGCTGTCAATTGCTGAAGTGGGAGGAAAATTATGTACTCAACTGAAGAATGGTAAACCCAAAGTAAGCTTTACCATTTAATTCACATGCAATTAAAACAAACTCTATGACAGCATTGAATATGCTCAAAACAAGGAGACAGGGTGTATTTTTGCCCCTGTTTTCACTGATTGTGGAAGTTAGTCTTTTTGTACATAGTGTAAGAGCCGACCGTAAATGTTAACAGCCTGTTAAAAGCTTAACAAACACAGAGCTGTGTCTTTACGAGGATCAGACGTCGTATTATCCCGCACTCGTCCGCCTCGCACCGGACATCCTCAGCAAACAAACAGACAGTGAACGTCTTCTCTAATGCGGCGTGGCTCTGTTTGAGGAGTGGTTCTTTGCAGATAAATCCGTTTACCAGACGCTTAAGCTGGCCGGGGCCGTTTATAGTTGTCACTCTGAATGCATTTGGTCTTATTGGACAATTAGGGCGCCAATGTCACTGAGCGAGAGCAAAAACAAGACGATGAAGGAAAGTCATTTTTACTGTCTTGATCTACTTTTAGAGTATGTTACTAATCATATATCACAAATATATGTATCAGTAGTTCTTGCTGTAGTATGTAAGAAATAACAAAGTTATATGTGAAAATCTTCTGCTTGAGTGTTTATTCTCAGACATAAACAGGGAAGCTTGGCTGTCACTTCAGCAGATGTGGTGCAAAGGTCAGAGCTGTTATGGCATTCTTGGCTTCGGGACGTGATTTTGTTTAGGTTTGGGAGTTACTAAGGGGGGAGACTTGTGTTTGTAATGAGCCGCTAAAGCTTCTGTTTACATCCCTACAGAACATCTGCGTGGTTCAGAGTAGCGAACACGGTTTCCTCAAGGACTGCACCCATATTTCAGTCCGATTAAGCCACAAACTTCAGTGGCTTTCATTGGGGTTTTAGGTGACAGACCAACACAAAGTAACACATGACAACTGTTAAGTGGACTGAAAAGAACACATTTTGCAATTATTTTTTTGGACGACGCTTATCGAAACCTAACCTCCTTCAGACGTTCCCTGAATCCTTTGAATGAAGAAGTTATTTGGACCGAGACTGACTCCCAGGCAGATAAAGGGCGACCGCATGGAGTCTGTACTTACCACAGGGAGGTACCATTGGATGTCATTGGTGTGAAAAGAAAAATAAATATACTTTGTGGTATTTATTTTTAGGCGGGACGATTTATTGAGAAAACAAATGACTAGGCCCAAAATTGACTTCTTTCATAGGAGAGAAGGAGAGAATGCTTTATAGATACACTCTGGTATGTCCAATAACCACATGTATTTTTTAGCACAAGACACATACAAATTGTAAAACGTAATACTTTTGAGAGAACCAGAGTGTTGTTATGGCAACTTTTTTTGTCATTACCTTGTTCAAAGTGTAGTAAAAGAGGTAGAGAAAGCTGTAATACCTTGAAAGAAACTAAACACTGTTTTCCATTCAAATGTAACATATGCATGGTCACTTAGAAAAAAAAGTTTAACGGTTCAATAAATGAACCTGTTAGTTCCCAGCTTGTGTTCTTATCATGATTCATGTCCATGGTTCCTGCAGCCGTCAGTGTAGGAGTGCTGGAATCCACAAAGCACCACAAAGCTAACAGGAACAGGAAGTTACAGCCTGTCCTGTGCACTCAGGAGTAGGACATAATGTACCTGCTGTATCAGTTTGATACTTTTTGCTTTTATTGTAGATTGGTCAGGGAGAGTGCAAAGTTTGTTTTTCTATTCTTTTTTATTTATTTATTTATTTATTTTTTACTTGAGCCTTTCAAGATGAGTGTTTGTTGTATTTCAAACATGGCTTTTGGCAAACGTGTGTAAAAAGGTGCTGGTACTAACTAGACAAAACCAAAATTGAACTTTGTAGCAGAATACTAAGCGTGACTGAAACTAATGGTGCACATTCAGCTAAGCAAACAATCCCCAGAGTGAAAGATGGTGATGGCAGCATCATGTTGTGGAGAGGCTTTATCCGGTTCTGTGATGCTGGTCAGAGCTGATAGATGGCGCTACATTTTGCTGCGTACATGTTGTAAAGGTGTACCGACTTGAGGCGGTTGAATACAAATGCATGCCACACTTTCCAGATTTTTACTTGTAAAAATATTAAAAACCATGCCCCGTTCACCTTCCAATTCACAATTATACTTTACTTTGTGTTGGTTTATAATAAACTGGCAGCAACAGGAAAGAAATCTGCTCTACGATTCTTCTTGTGGAAAGGAAGTATTTCCTTTCCTCTGTCACCGCTTGCTTCTTGATTATGAGTGGTTAATTACTTTATGTAGTTGGCTTGCTCTTCTAGACAACCCTTACACAAATTGGCTTTAGAGTTACATCTAGAATTATTTTACATGTGGAATTTAATTAAAATATTTCCAATTGAATTGAAATGTCTGTAGTTATGTGTTTCTGTGTATTAAAATGATTTGTCTTGTTCCCTTGAGCAATCTAGGAAATCACTGTAACCTCTGTGTAATGATTGCTATGAAGATGGGTTCTTCTTTTTTTTAAATTATTCAGTGAGGAAATTAAAATCTGTGTGCTGTTTGTAAGCCTTCAATCAGATTGCAATAGCACCATCTAGTGGACTGCAAGCCTTCAATTTCTCTTAAAATGAAACATTTATAGATGTATTTCTACCAACCAAATGCGTATTTGTGACTCAAATCTTTTATATTTTTCAGCGAAATGAGCTTATCACTCATTATGCAGACAGCTGAGGTATGTTATTATTATTATTATTATTTTATTTTATTTTAAATTTTTTTTTACTTTTTTAGCCTATGGCTTCTTTTTCCAATTTTATAACAATTTGAAAAAAATTATTGGCAAATATATTTAAGGTAAAAGCTTTGTTGGCCTTTTATTAACCTGTCAGACACATTTAGACGTCAATTTTATAATTCGGCTTTACAGGTTTATACGGCCAGCTAAAGAAAAGCACTCCCACAGCATGATGCTGCCGACACTATGTTTCACAGTCATGTTAGTGTGTTAAACGGGTTGGGGGTTATATGATAAAAAATTCGTTCAAATAAAACTGCTACTTTCAGTTCTGGACCATAAAAATCTCCTCTCTCATTGGTTCGCCGCGCCATCAGTCACTTCCGACTTTCGCAGGCCGGAAATGATGTAGAACCTACTCTCACTTCTCGGAAGTTGTTACGCCTCGAAACAGCAGTGCTAGTTATTACCTGAAAGCATTAAATTCGAAAGATTTTATTTGGTGTAATCAAATGGCTTATCCAGGATACGGCGGGGTGAGTAAAAAAATATGTCTTAACGTGTTTGTTTCCCCCCCCGCCCCCACAAGACACAAGATACCAACTTTAGTTGGGTAGAAAGGCAGACTAGCCCGTAACCTCCCGGGAAAGATTTGAGCCTCAATTGTTCTGTAGGAGAAATGGGAGTATTTCATGTTTAGGAGAGTAAATGAGCAACAGTTCTGGTATTTGCTGCATGCTAAAATTAAATGCTGACTTCCGGGTGAAAACCCCCTGTTACGTTAACGCTGCGTCATTAAAGGGGTTTTATTTGGATATTTAGTATATTTAAAACAGTAAAGTTCGTTATCTACAATTTTCAGCTAAATATGTTTAGCCTAAATCCCCTGGAGAATTTGATGATAAAGGTATAGTAAAAAATAAAGAGCTCAAAACATCCATTAGTATCTTTTAATCTACATAAACCAGGTGTTGTGAATGAAGGTGTCACGTGACTAAGTGAAAGGCGTCGACCAGGTGCTGTCGGACATGGTTTACCGCGCTTTGAATGAACCAGAGGTCAGAGTTGAAGCTTATCGAGCTTTCCATTTATCTCGGATGTCGCAACTCATGCTGGGTTTGACGTCATACAAGAGGTAACGGCGTTCTAGTTAAGAAGGTGGAATTTAAACTCGGCGAATTTAAACATTAACAAGTTACAAACTTGTTACAAACTTCATTACTTCAACATTTAAGACGCACTTTGACCTCAAGAGATGATTTGTTTCGCAGATACTAAAGAAAATCACAAGTCAAAGTTAGACATATCTGTCTGTACATTGATCCATTAGTGTCCTCCATCTGTATCATTCTGTCCATCCAGCCATTTGGTTAGCCGTGTGGTTGTCACCAAATCAGTCATCCTTCAATCATCTGTCTGTTCTTCATCATTTCATCCATCAATTATTATTTTTACCTATGTCTGAGTGTCATTATTGTCTGAAGTTCAGATCCTGCTGTTACATGTTTAGAGGTTGAATTTCTCTCCTGTTTCATTCATTTCCTCAGTATGGTGGCCCCATGCCAGGGATGCCACAGCAAGGGATGCCCGGGGGCCCCATGGGAGGCCCCATGCCTGGGCAGATGGGCGGACACATGGGAGGTCCGATGGGTGGTCCGATGGGAGGCCCAGGACACCAGCCAGGATACGGCTCATACGGAGCAGGAGGTGGCTACCCAGGTGGATACGGTGCCCCGCCCCCAGCTGCCAATGATCCGATGTGGGGTTACTTCACCGCTATCGCCGGACAGGTGAGTGTGGGTGGGCTGCAAGTCTAAACGGAGAGAAGTTCTTGAAAACACAGAGGTTGGCTCTGTTTTCTGGGGAAGTCTTTACGCTTCCCCAGAAAGTGGGGAAGTTACAGTTATGAGAAAGCAGTAGAACAATAANTCAAGGAAGCATAATAGATCCCCTTTAAAACCTTATAACATTTCAGTTCCACACTAACTTGAATGAAGTTTGGGAAGATGTGAAAAGTTTATAAGATGTGAATACTTTTCCACATGTACACATGATTTAGGACTGACCTCAACAGGATTCCAGCTAGTTCCATTAAAGTCATAAATCTGAAGGATGAGTTGGTTCTGTTGTCTCTTTAGCCACTGAACAGCTATCCTCGTGTCAGTCACCCAGGTAACAGTGGCCAAGTAGTGTTCACTGTGGATGGAGAGGAAAAAAGTTAATCAAATTCTCCGTTTCTGTCAAATTCCTCTGGGGGGATGATCTCATACATTACATATCATGTATTACATTGATTTGTATGAGTCTGGAACAACAACTTCTGTGACTATCGTGGTGTTGTCAGTATCCACAACAAACAGCTTCACAACCGGGTTGGGAGTACCTGGCTGCAACAAAGCACAACATGAAAGACGAACCAGGAAGTCCATAATACAAGAGAGGCCGTGACAAGAACAAAGGCCCACCTTAGGATAGGGAATTGAAATAGTGCTGGGGTACTGGTCCTCGCCATACCAAGAGTACTCAATATTGTGCACCAGGGTGTCATTGAATTCAGCATATGCCAAATACTTCCCACCAGGTGACCACCAGAAGCCCTGGTTGGACGAGAACATCTCCTCTGGAAGTAGAAAATATAGAGAGATGTTGAAACAAAAACCCACATGTAAACAACACTAATTAAACTTTTTGTTCTGGTTGACTTCATGTAGTGTTTGAAGTTGCCACACAGTGATTCAGACGTGACATTAAAATCATATTTGCAGTGGGGTATGCCATATATTCTTAGAAGAGGGATTGAATTTGTAGCAGGAATACTCCATCTGGGAGAAATCAGCCTCATAACAAAATGCCAGAAGTAAATTCCTGACTGCATTCTTGAGATTTTTTTTTTAAAGAATATCAGAAAGTCGGCAATGGTAGCTGTTTTAACAGCAGGGCTGGAAAATCTGACGGTGCAGTCATAAGTGGGGAGGTTCCTCATGGAAAAAATGAATGTGATTCTTTGTTACCCTCATACACCCAATCTGGAATCCCGTTTAATATCTTGTTTGGCTCTCCGTTGGTAGTGATTGGCTCTGGTGGTGACTTGGGGCTGGTCTTCAGAAACACATTGTTGTCCCAAACATAAGCCTGGAAATCAAACGGGAAGGGGACGCAAATGAGAAAATACACAGATTTCTCCTGAAATGTGGCTAATTATTCTAGTATGATAGCAAATGGTAACTCACTTCAATACAAGACTTAAAAAAGACAAATCGTTATCAGGTTCTAAAAATATTTAGATATAATTCCTATTTATTAAACAAACAAAAAAAGGCCAAAATGGTGAAAAAAACAAACATCTGAAGGCGATCCGATCCATCTTCTATATATAGCCAAATGTGACCAAAGTAGACATATGCACAGTGGTGGGGGGTTGATGATCTGGGCTTGTCTTGTAGTAACAGAATTGTCACTAAATAAACCACAGACTGCTCTCCATACTAAGCGAAATGAATCATAATCCCAAACAGAACCACATCCACCACAGAAAAGAACCAGGATGTTGCAATGGTCAAGTGAAAATCCAGACTTTAACATGACAAAGTTATGCAAAAAAAAAATCCTGCAAACTGTAAAGTATAGGCTTAAATTCCTCAAAAAACAAAACAAAACAAAAAAAACAGCTATTAAAGGTAGAGCAATGTGCACACACCCCACAGTGCTTCGCTCATATTAATCACACATCCCAGGTGTTTTGCACTTGAATCGCCGTGTGGTTACCACACGTGACAAAACGGAGCTGGAAGATCTGAACCAAAAGCTAAAAACTGGGTCAAGTTGGAATTTTTAGGCCCAATCTAAACTCTACTGAGAGTTATTGCTGCTAAATGTTTTTAAAAGCTACTCAATCCTACTAACTGCTTATTGTAGTCACTCATGAAGGCAAAGTTTGGTTTTCACACAAACTCTTTTCCATTTTGACTGTTTTTGCTTAGTACTGCGCTTTCTTTTCAACACGACTTGTCTCCTGCAGGCTTACCAGTTTGTTCCCTGCTGGGGCCCACGCAAAGAACTGGACTACATCTGGAATGCCAGACGAAGTGATATTTTTTCTGAAAGAGATTATTGCAAATCAGTGATTTTGTTATATAATAGAAATGCTGAAATTTGTGCAGTATGTATTGTCAGGAAATATTTTGGATTTTCTTGGAGTTGCATATGTTTACCAGAATATCGGTAGTTCAACAAGTGACTTACTCCGACTCGCGATCATACAGCGAGTAAGAAGCTGTGAACGAATGTCTCCACACCTGATTGGAGGAAAGAATCAAGGGTCAAAAGGCTCCAATGTGTCAAGTTTGACACTAAACGGGTAAATAGAAACTTCATGTACCTTATTGTAGTTACTCATGAAGGCAACATATTTGCGATCAGCAGACAGCTTGAAGTCAAAAGCCTGGTGTTCATTCTGTGGTGTTCAAAGAAAGATGCATTATCTTGGAAACAGCGCTGCGTTTGTTAAGATTGACTTTCTTTGTTTTAATTGCACTAGGATGACTTACAATCTTGTCTTTTGTCAGAAATACTTCAGAAACGTTTGTTTTCAAGTTGATGAGGGTGACAGAGTCATCGGTTTCTTTATGCAGGTACTCGTAGTCTGTTGTGGAAGACAGAAATCAGTGTACATTCAGTGTGAAACACAGGACAGTCAAGGAGAATCTCCCTGATAGTGAGTCACAAAAAGAGAAGAAAACAACTTGGAAGCATGAGTAATGTAATGATCTAATGGTGCATGTCGCATTTTTCACCGAGCAAGAAAGACAATGCTACACTTCTTAAACTTTTTCACTATTTTCACCAATGAAAAGTGTGAGGAGTTTGTAGTTCTGGAACATTGTAGAGAATGAATATAATTTGATATAAATCATTCATATGTTGAATGTCTGAGTTGTTCTTCTATTGGAAACTGAACCTCCATCTGTGTTGATATATCACATAAAATACTATATCCTAAGCTCTATAGTTGAAATGTGACAAAATATGAAAAAGTACCAAATATACGAAAATTCAACATTTCAAAGAGCTGCAACAGTTACTGTGACTTCATAGAGTGTATTATAGGTGCAGTCTGGTGAAACAGTAACTAAGAAGCACAACCAATAAAAAGATTACATAATAAAAGTCTTCAATGATGCATTTATGGCTTTACACACTGGTACACACCCAGGTGTTATCAGTACCATAATATTCTAACCACTTTTAATAAAAGCTTTTTTTATCCTCCACCTGAAATCCATCTCATGTTGTAGGACGCTGGTTTCAGAGAGGAGTTGAAGACGTCCATTATGCCGTACATTTTCACGTCCCCAGCGTTTCCATCGTCTCCATCGTCTGAAACACAGTTGTTATCAAATTAGCTTTCATTAGGGATTTGTAACTCAGTCCCTGTCCCTTATTTAGTTCAGGAAAATACATTTTAGCTCAAAAATCCCACCCAAATTTTATCTTAAAGACTTTGAAAGTTAGACTTGATTAGCCTACACTTTTCCAACCACATTTAAACATTTCTAACACACACAAGCCTCAGCTTATACACATTGAAAGTAATTTTCTATATTTGACTTATGTTATTCCAATACCTCTGTAATGAATAATATCTACAGTGATGGTGAGCCACACAGGATAAGATCCACACCTCACCACAACTTTGTTTCACTTTATCTTACTTTGTAGTCACTACTTTAACACATCTACCAACATTGGGTTAACTTAAAGTCATTTGAGTTTCATCATTAGTTATAATCCTACTCTGTTTCATAATAGTCAATATCCCAATATGAAAATCGAAACATCTGTAAATCAGAATGGTAAGAAATTGTTTTCAGATATAATATATAATTGTGAACTGAAAGAATTTTTTCTATATCTGAAAAACACTGACTTACCTCAAACACTGGACAACCATGGACATCGTCTACTTTCTATTTCTTGTTAGTCCAGAAAAACATGTAAATTCTCAAAATTTAGCCAAAGTACAGGCTCAAATCGTTGAGACTTATACCACGTTTGATGAAAGCTTTTCAACCACATGAAAACTCTCATAAACGTCTCTATCTTGGTGTCTTTTAATTTACTAATTCAACTAAGCTGTCACATAGTTTACATGTAAGACAATATTATATTTCTTATGTCCATCACACAGATTAATGCCGAGAGGATTGGGCTGTGTTCCTCCTGTTACTTCACGGCCGTGTTTTATTAGCGTCAGTGTTTTCGGATGGGCCTCGTATTTTTAAAATACATATCCTAATCCAAACTGACCAACATTTTAGATTTGTGTTATGGATGTTCTTGTTTAGTTGTTTTGCAGGGGAAATGGTGGAGGAAAAACTGTAAGGGTTGACTTATAAACTTCTGAAATCGCACAGAATACTCGCATTTGTTTTTGACTGAGTCCGTAAATATCTGAACCGAATATTTTCCCTTTGAAGTTGTGACATTTAACTTATCATGCGTAATGACGCGCACGGTTCTGTCAGCGGCGCGTGCCATAGCAGGACGTTTAATAGCAAACACTCACCCTTCAAGAATATAACCGTGGGCACCACTATCAAAACAGCGACCACCGCAACTCCTAAGACTCCGAGCAGCACTTTGGCGATGGTACCCTGGCCAGGAATGAAAGACGAGAAGCCCGCTTTTAAAAGAGTCAAAACACAGAAATGTGTGAGTGTGAACAAATACTGACCATTGCTTCTGTGATTACTACCCGTCCAAATCACAACCGCATCGATATCCACAAGGCTACAAACACGGAGAACTGCAAAGTAACGCGAAAGTCATGCTTTGGAGTTAAACATTATCTCAGCCGAAGTTTCAAAGGTGGGACAGTAAATCTGCGGTGTAAAGTTCTCCAGCATTTGAGGAAGTGGCTTTCCCAAACTGTCCACCGTTACAACAGACTCATATGTGAAAACAGCGTGCTGACCAGGCGTCAGCCTCTTCCAGAATAACTGATTATTTTATGCTGAATGTGCATTGTCGAAACACTGTTCAGCTTTTCTACACATTCAGAGATTCAAGTCTTAATACGTCAAAACGTCGGCTTCGATGCTGAATTAACAAAAAATATTAACAAAAAGTTTATTTACTGCGGTAATTTAATACATAAGGCGAAACTCAGATTTATTAAAAACATAGTGATAAATACAAGTGTTGTTTTGATTATTTTTGGTGATTGGAACTTAGAGCTAATGAAACTAAAATTTCAATTTCCTAAAAAAAAAATACCAAAAAAGATTTAAGACCATTAAAATCATTTGTATACATAAGTGGATTCAGCAGCATAATATGGCTGAGTGTTTAAAGGAACTTAGAAGTTACTTTCTGTAGCTTTCCCTGAATTTACCAAGTACTCGCTATAACTTTTTGCAAACTAGTTTTATAGGCGTTTTGGAAAAGTCTCAAAGTAGAAGTCATAACATAGTACTGCTCAGTTTCTGAAAGTACCCTGTGAGTGCTGAGACACTAATCAGAACTTTTGATTTATTATTAATCAAATAAAATCCCAGAAAGTAAGCAGTATATACTTCAAGGGTTCTGGAGAGTTCCATGAAAGGTTCAGGAAAACGACATGGATGTTTCAGAAGGTTCCAAGGACACTCCACAAAGTTTGATCAACTAACAGTTGTCTCAACACAAGCAACAAAGACGATGCTTTAAGAGTATTGTGGAGTACGCTTCAGTTTTGGGGGAGATTTTCAAGATTGTGGCTAAAGTTTCAAGGACTACAACAGACAGATGTATCCAAGACATCAGGCCACAAATCTTGTATTGACTGAACTGTGAGATGTCAGAGTGGTTTAAAGGTAACAGGTTTTCAGTGTCTAAAGTCCTCTTTTCAGATGAAAATAAATGTATTTTGCAAATCGAGATCTGAAAAATCTGGAGAATAAATTGCACAGCGAAGCTAATTTCATTTTTCATTCTCTTAGCAGGTATTCTTCCTGGATTGCCTCCATCCATCTTCCCACCAGCTCAAGCCAGCTTCTCTGACCCGCTGAAGAAAAGTATTCACACAGCATCAGCCTGCCACCACCATGGAGATGGTGTGCTTGACCATAGAAGGTATTTTCGCGAAAACTCAGATCAAACAGATCCAATATATAAACGCCAGTCAGGCGCAATAGTCCGATCACCACCAGGTAAATGTATTGTCAGAAAGCAGTGTTCTGATTGAAAATTCTGACTACATTTATTGGACATTAAACTGGCCATTGCCACAACACTTAACATTTAGATAAAAGGGTAACAGCGCCCGCTAACAGAAGCATCTGACAAGCTGCGTAATGCATAAAAAATTCTTATCCATTTTTGTCTACATCCCTAAGAACGAACAAATAACAGAATTGTGAGGCCTTTGTAGTTTGTAGACGCTCTGTGCTTCCTGTCATGACAAAAACATCAGATAGATCTATCTACTGTCATGATGACTCTGCATTCCTGTTGAACTGTAATGTAAAGTACAATATTGTAAAGCCAATAAACTGACTATCATAAATGTCTCTGAATTAATACTCAATATTTACGTAATCATTAATAGCTGTCAATTGCTGAAGTGGGAGGAAAATTATGTACTCAACTGAAGAATGGTAAACCCAAAGTAAGCTTTACCATTTAATTCACATGCAATTAAAACAAACTCTATGACAGCATTGAATATGCTCAAAACAAGGAGACAGGGTGTATTTTTGCCCCTGTTTTCACTGATTGTGGAAGTTAGTCTTTTTGTACATAGTGTAAGAGCCGACCGTAAATGTTAACAGCCTGTTAAAAGCTTAACAAACACAGAGCTGTGTCTTTACGAGGATCAGACGTCGTATTATCCCGCACTCGTCCGCCTCGCACCGGACATCCTCAGCAAACAAACAGACAGTGAACGTCTTCTCTAATGCGGCGTGGCTCTGTTTGAGGAGTGGTTCTTTGCAGATAAATCCGTTTACCAGACGCTTAAGCTGGCCGGGGCCGTTTATAGTTGTCACTCTGAATGCATTTGGTCTTATTGGACAATTAGGGCGCCAATGTCACTGAGCGAGAGCAAAAACAAGACGATGAAGGAAAGTCATTTTTACTGTCTTGATCTACTTTTAGAGTATGTTACTAATCATATATCACAAATATATGTATCAGTAGTTCTTGCTGTAGTATGTAAGAAATAACAAAGTTATATGTGAAAATCTTCTGCTTGAGTGTTTATTCTCAGACATAAACAGGGAAGCTTGGCTGTCACTTCAGCAGATGTGGTGCAAAGGTCAGAGCTGTTATGGCATTCTTGGCTTCGGGACGTGATTTTGTTTAGGTTTGGGAGTTACTAAGGGGGGAGACTTGTGTTTGTAATGAGCCGCTAAAGCTTCTGTTTACATCCCTACAGAACATCTGCGTGGTTCAGAGTAGCGAACACGGTTTCCTCAAGGACTGCACCCATATTTCAGTCCGATTAAGCCACAAACTTCAGTGGCTTTCATTGGGGTTTTAGGTGACAGACCAACACAAAGTAACACATGACAACTGTTAAGTGGACTGAAAAGAACACATTTTGCAATTATTTTTTTGGACGACGCTTATCGAAACCTAACCTCCTTCAGACGTTCCCTGAATCCTTTGAATGAAGAAGTTATTTGGACCGAGACTGACTCCCAGGCAGATAAAGGGCGACCGCATGGAGTCTGTACTTACCACAGGGAGGTACCATTGGATGTCATTGGTGTGAAAAGAAAAATAAATATACTTTGTGGTATTTATTTTTAGGCGGGACGATTTATTGAGAAAACAAATGACTAGGCCCAAAATTGACTTCTTTCATAGGAGAGAAGGAGAGAATGCTTTATAGATACACTCTGGTATGTCCAATAACCACATGTATTTTTTAGCACAAGACACATACAAATTGTAAAACGTAATACTTTTGAGAGAACCAGAGTGTTGTTATGGCAACTTTTTTTGTCATTACCTTGTTCAAAGTGTAGTAAAAGAGGTAGAGAAAGCTGTAATACCTTGAAAGAAACTAAACACTGTTTTCCATTCAAATGTAACATATGCATGGTCACTTAGAAAAAAAAGTTTAACGGTTCAATAAATGAACCTGTTAGTTCCCAGCTTGTGTTCTTATCATGATTCATGTCCATGGTTCCTGCAGCCGTCAGTGTAGGAGTGCTGGAATCCACAAAGCACCACAAAGCTAACAGGAACAGGAAGTTACAGCCTGTCCTGTGCACTCAGGAGTAGGACATAATGTACCTGCTGTATCAGTTTGATACTTTTTGCTTTTATTGTAGATTGGTCAGGGAGAGTGCAAAGTTTGTTTTTCTATTCTTTTTTATTTATTTATTTATTTATTTTTTACTTGAGCCTTTCAAGATGAGTGTTTGTTGTATTTCAAACATGGCTTTTGGCAAACGTGTGTAAAAAGGTGCTGGTACTAACTAGACAAAACCAAAATTGAACTTTGTAGCAGAATACTAAGCGTGACTGAAACTAATGGTGCACATTCAGCTAAGCAAACAATCCCCAGAGTGAAAGATGGTGATGGCAGCATCATGTTGTGGAGAGGCTTTATCCGGTTCTGTGATGCTGGTCAGAGCTGATAGATGGCGCTACATTTTGCTGCGTACATGTTGTAAAGGTGTACCGACTTGAGGCGGTTGAATACAAATGCATGCCACACTTTCCAGATTTTTACTTGTAAAAATATTAAAAACCATGCCCCGTTCACCTTCCAATTCACAATTATACTTTACTTTGTGTTGGTTTATAATAAACTGGCAGCAACAGGAAAGAAATCTGCTCTACGATTCTTCTTGTGGAAAGGAAGTATTTCCTTTCCTCTGTCACCGCTTGCTTCTTGATTATGAGTGGTTAATTACTTTATGTAGTTGGCTTGCTCTTCTAGACAACCCTTACACAAATTGGCTTTAGAGTTACATCTAGAATTATTTTACATGTGGAATTTAATTAAAATATTTCCAATTGAATTGAAATGTCTGTAGTTATGTGTTTCTGTGTATTAAAATGATTTGTCTTGTTCCCTTGAGCAATCTAGGAAATCACTGTAACCTCTGTGTAATGATTGCTATGAAGATGGGTTCTTCTTTTTTTTAAATTATTCAGTGAGGAAATTAAAATCTGTGTGCTGTTTGTAAGCCTTCAATCAGATTGCAATAGCACCATCTAGTGGACTGCAAGCCTTCAATTTCTCTTAAAATGAAACATTTATAGATGTATTTCTACCAACCAAATGCGTATTTGTGACTCAAATCTTTTATATTTTTCAGCGAAATGAGCTTATCACTCATTATGCAGACAGCTGAGGTATGTTATTATTATTATTATTATTTTATTTTATTTTAAATTTTTTTTTACTTTTTTAGCCTATGGCTTCTTTTTCCAATTTTATAACAATTTGAAAAAAATTATTGGCAAATATATTTAAGGTAAAAGCTTTGTTGGCCTTTTATTAACCTGTCAGACACATTTAGACGTCAATTTTATAATTCGGCTTTACAGGTTTATACGGCCAGCTAAAGAAAAGCACTCCCACAGCATGATGCTGCCGACACTATGTTTCACAGTCATGTTAGTGTGTTAAACGGGTTGGGGGTTATATGATAAAAAATTCGTTCAAATAAAACTGCTACTTTCAGTTCTGGACCATAAAAATCTCCTCTCTCATTGGTTCGCCGCGCCATCAGTCACTTCCGACTTTCGCAGGCCGGAAATGATGTAGAACCTACTCTCACTTCTCGGAAGTTGTTACGCCTCGAAACAGCAGTGCTAGTTATTACCTGAAAGCATTAAATTCGAAAGATTTTATTTGGTGTAATCAAATGGCTTATCCAGGATACGGCGGGGTGAGTAAAAAAATATGTCTTAACGTGTTTGTTTCCCCCCCCGCCCCCACAAGACACAAGATACCAACTTTAGTTGGGTAGAAAGGCAGACTAGCCCGTAACCTCCCGGGAAAGATTTGAGCCTCAATTGTTCTGTAGGAGAAATGGGAGTATTTCATGTTTAGGAGAGTAAATGAGCAACAGTTCTGGTATTTGCTGCATGCTAAAATTAAATGCTGACTTCCGGGTGAAAACCCCCTGTTACGTTAACGCTGCGTCATTAAAGGGGTTTTATTTGGATATTTAGTATATTTAAAACAGTAAAGTTCGTTATCTACAATTTTCAGCTAAATATGTTTAGCCTAAATCCCCTGGAGAATTTGATGATAAAGGTATAGTAAAAAATAAAGAGCTCAAAACATCCATTAGTATCTTTTAATCTACATAAACCAGGTGTTGTGAATGAATGTGTCACGTGACTAAGTGAAAGGCGTCGACCAGGTGCTGTCGGACATGGTTTACCGCGCTTTGAATGAACCAGAGGTCAGAGTTGAAGCTTATCGAGCTTTCCATTTATCTCGGATGTCGCAACTCATGCTGGGTTTGACGTCATACAAGAGGTAACGGCGTTCTAGTTAAGAAGGTGGAATTTAAACTCGGCGAATTTAAACATTAACAAGTTACAAACTTGTTACAAACTTCATTACTTCAACATTTAAGACGCACTTTGACCTCAAGAGATGATTTGTTTCGCAGATACTAAAGAAAATCACAAGTCAAAGTTAGACATATCTGTCTGTACATTGATCCATTAGTGTCCTCCATCTGTATCATTCTGTCCATCCAGCCATTTGGTTAGCCGTGTGGTTGTCACCAAATCAGTCATCCTTCAATCATCTGTCTGTTCTTCATCATTTCATCCATCAATTATTATTTTCACCTATGTCTGACTGTCATTATTGTCTGAAGTTCAGATCCTGCTGTTACATGTTTAGAGGTTGAATTTCTCTCCTGTTTCATTCATTTCCTCAGTATGGTGGCCCCATGCCAGGGATGCCACAGCAAGGGATGCCTGGGGGCCCCATGGGAGGCCCCATGCCTGGGCAGATGGGCGGACACATGGGAGGTCCGATGGGTGGTCCGATGGGAGGCCCAGGACACCAGCCAGGATACGGCTCATACGGAGCAGGAGGTGGCTACCCAGGTGGATACGGTGCCCCGCCCCCAGCTGCCAATGATCCGATGTGGGGTTACTTCACCGCTATCGCCGGACAGGTGAGCGTGGGTAGGCTGCAAGTCTAAACAGAGAGAAGTTCTTGAAAACACAGAGGTTGGCTCTGTTTTCTGGGGAAGTCTTTACGCTTCCCCAGAAAGTGGGGAAGTTACAGTTATGAGAAAGCAGTAGAACAATAACTGTTCTTTTTTAATTATTATTATCTTTGTATTTGAATCCCCTGAATATGATCAGGGGATCATATTCAAATTCAAAAACTGATGGATTTTTTTCCAAATCCATCAGTTTGGAAAACACTGATGGATAAAAAAGAAAATGAGTGTCTTTTATTCACAGTAATCAGACAGGAAAAGAGAGGAGAATGAAGACCTGCAGTCTGGGGTCAAACAGCTGAATCTACGACTAACGGCCTCAACCATACCTCTAAACCTTAGAGACATCTTTAGTTTTTTTACACCTGTAGTGGTCTCTCTTTCTGGGCAGGATGGAGAGGTGGACGCAGAAGAGCTCCAGAGGTGTTTGACTCAGGCTGGATTCACTGGCAGCTACAACCGTAAGTTTATTTATGCTTCTGTATGATTGCTAAAACCAGATAGTTACAAACACTGAATATAAAAACAGACTAATTTTCTCACGGTCTGGCATTAGATACTAATAAACATTTCCTGTTTTAGATCACTGGGGATTGCAACATGTGTTTCTGTTTGTTCAATGCCAGAATCATAAGAGCCATTGCTTAGCTAAGAGAACTGTACCTTTATAAAGAAATGACAGAAGCCCAGGGGCCTCATTTATGAAAGAGTCCGCAGTTTTCATACTAAAACTTGGTACATGAACAAATTTAGAAAAGTGCGGTGCTCTAAAAAGATTGGATATATAAAGCCGTGTGCACGTACAGACCTGTACACCTTCCCTTTATACATAATATAAATAATAAGGGCACAGCTGCTGGTCCTCCCTTTCGCCACCCATAAATACATATGTAAATTAATATAAATACCCGGAACTCTGCCACCACGTCAAGCAATAACCATGGCAACATTCCTTGCTTGTAGCTGTAGAAGTATTTATAATAATAATAATAATAATATATTTTAATGAAAAGGTGCTTTCAACCTATAAAACATTACAATTACTAAGAGAAAAAGGAGGAATGTCACTCCCAGGTTTGGAAAATTGTTTGAGTTTAGCACAACTGCAGCATGTGGTTTACTGGTGTGAAGAGGGGATGAAGAAAAATGGAAAGAACTAGAATTAAGTCAAATTGACTTCCTGCTCTGCTGAGGGGGATAAGTAGTCTTCAGGCTACATATTCAGATGAGTTGTGTGCTTCTATTCTACAAGAGTCCCTCTCGGCATCTGGTTCAGAGAGTTTCATAACCCTCTTCTAAAGAGGAAAACACGGTTATTAAGATGAATTGAGCATGATGAGGATTTTGTGCCAGCACAACCTGACTTAAGATTCAAAGAATTGACTCTTACTGTGTGACCTCTTCTGGAACTGACCTGGAAGGTTTCCAATAACTGCAGGAAAAATTTGCCCTTGACAAATAAGACTTTTTCAGATGTTTGCAGCTCAGGCATCGCTTTAATAAAAATTTTAAAATATTTTGGGGAAAAATGATCAGGACTTCATTCATATCTTTATTGATGCCTATAAAGGTAAATCTTATAAGAAGAGGTTGTTCAGACTATATGTGAGCTTAGAAGACGATAAAAAACATCAACATTATATATTAAAAATACATGAGGAAGGGAGGTAAGAATAATACTGATGGAGGATGAGTGGCTAAACATATGCCACATGAACTCCAGAGCTGATCCCATGGAAGATATTGGCTAGGCTAGAAAGGTATGTGAGAGGAAGGTTCCCTAGAAACCAGACTCTGTTCAGCCAGAAATATCGGGCCATTATTATAGAAAAGTATTGCGAGAAGTTGGTGGAAGGTTACTGAAAATATTAGTAACCAGTCGGAAAGGCAATGCTACCAACTACTGAGGAAATGTGTGGAAAGTTTTGGAATTTGAAAAAGGTAAAGATGACATCATCTCTTTCCTAATAATCTGGCATTTGGTCATCTGAACCTAAAACAGAAAACATGTTGAGGCTGCAAAAGAGAGGCTGTAGAACAAAGGATGCCATCTAGTTGCTTCCAACCCACCTCTGTCAATTTTCCTTACTCATCTCCTGGAGGACCTCACCAAGTTGCCTGCATCCCCAAAGTGACTGTTTCAAAATGAAGGCAACAGACCGTATAATTTTAACTTTTTATTTACACCTTTTAGTTAAACATTGTTTCCTTTAAGTCAGGTTTTCTCAGTTCCTCCTGATTTGGCTAAAAATCCAGGTTGATCATTTCCTTAATGGGATCTTCTTCCCCTTTTAAAGAATCTGAATCTCCTGTTCACAGGCTGCTTCAAGTTTAAATATTAGGTGAGATTAGTTTCTGCTGTGGTGGCAGCATCATGAGTTGAGACAGATTCCTGTTAGTTATTAGCCAAATTTTAGTGGAATAAAAATTGGACTTTAAAGTAGTTTCTTGATGTTCAGGGACAAAAAAAGAAATCACTATTATTAAACTGTAAATTTGCTGCATTTGTAACGAATACCTTTTTGTATTTTATCTGTGCAGCATTTAGCCTGGAGACCTGCAGGATCATGATTGCGATGCTTGACGTATCCTTTGTGTGACGGGTTCACCCCCCCACCTCCCCTCCACCTGGACACGTGACCCGTTTATGAAAACTTAACTGGACCGTCTCCAGCGGGACTTCACAGGCAAGATGGGCTTCAACGAGTTCAAGGAGCTGTTCGCGGCTCTGAACGGCTGGAAGCAGAACTTCATGATGTTCGACCAGGACCGCAGTGGAACCGTAGAACCTCACGAGATGTCCCAGGCCATCAACGCCATGGGTGAGAGCGGGAAGCGTTCCCGATGACGGATAGCTAGACAGCACCTAAAGGACGGCTCTTAATTAAACTCATTTAGAGCCAAATGAGCGCTGAGCTTATCTTCCATTTATCACTGCAGAGGAAACCGTCACTACTCATTACTTTTTTTTCTTCCTGTTTCTCAATAGATGCACTTGGTTTAAAATGAGTCAAGGTTCAGTTTACCAGAACTCTGTGTGATTTGCCCCCCACCCCCAATTTGTTCTGCATCAGGTTACCGCATCAGTCCTCAGGGCCTGAATGCAATCATAAAGCGCTACAACAAAGGAGGCAGAATCTACTTTGACGACTACGTGGCCTGCTGCGTTAAACTGCGAGCTCTAACAGGTTAGAACCTGATTGGTTCAGGTTTTCTCACAGAGCCTTTAATAGCCTCTGCTTTGAAACACTGTTAACTGATTCATGTAGTCACTGCTTCCTTTTCCTGTTGCAGACAACTTCAGACGGAGAGACACCATGCAGCAGGGGTCAGTCAGTTTCCAGTATGATGACGTAAGTTCTATCACTTCTTCTTCTTCAGTATGTAGTTTGTGTCAGTAAAGAAACTTGCACAAGCATCCGTCACCTTATGGCCTCATATTTCAACACGTTTGGGGAGTTTTGTGGGAGAATGACACACAAAGTGGAAGGAAAGTGACTCATAGTTATACAGTTCTTCTCTGTAGCTCAGCTGCAGCTCACTAATGTTGGATTCTGATCAAGCTAACTTTAAACACTAACTGGCTGCAAGGTTTTATTCAGGGGTATTGGATTTTGATAATCTGCCAATCAGCATGATTTTTCTTGTACTCCTACAGTTGTGTTGTTTTTTTTTTTTATCAATACCATAAAATTCTAAATATATTTGTTAAAGGAACAGCATTATATAAAATTGACTTTTCAGAGGTTTTCATTATGTTATAATGAAAGACAAGGATTTGAGAAATCCTTTAATTTCCAGTGGGAACCGTTCAGCTCTTTGAAACTCTTGTTTGGACCTAGTGCCCCCTTCAAGGCACAGCTCCTTCTCTGAGCAGCACTTCCCTGTGACTCCTTCAGACTAGCTGGCAGCAATTGGCAAACATCTGGTGGAACTGCATTTGTTGAGCCACTTTTCAGTGCAATGTTGGTAAAAACACTGCTAAAGGATTAATAGAGGAAAACTGTTGCGGTGACTTCCTGAATGTGTTCAGCAGGAGTTGTTAAAGAGACAGAGCCCCAATTTGTTAAATTAGAAAGTCAAATTTCTTCTATGTCATATTTGAGTTATAAAATGGCACTGTGCCTAGAATACTGGCCCTTTAAAACTTTTGTAAGAGCTGCAAAAACAAGTAAATATTTATCAGAGTTGTTTTTGCATGTGGTGTAATCTAGACTTTGATGGTTGTAGTCCTGGGCAGCCAGTACTTGTATCTGTAGAGTATAAAGGCTTTCCCATAATTCCATGCGCGGACCTGCTATGTTATCTGATGGTGTAATATTTGGACTTTGTGCTGTGATTAAAGACAACAGAGCAGCTTTAGCTGTCAGATTGTTGCTGAATGTGCTTTACCCGTTCTCTCCCTCTGTGTCTTCTGCCTACAGTTCATTCTGTGCACAATGGCCATCTAAGCCCCGCCTCCTGCCCCACAACCAGAGGTCAGAGTGTCCAGGGCGGTCAGGTCAACACCTTGAGCCGGCCAGTATATTACACGGCAGGAAACAACTCCATGTTTGTAACGTTTGCGCTGGATATTTATAATGCAAACACAGACAACATTATTGACATTAGAGGGGAGTTTTGGACAATTCACCTTTACTTTGGAATACGTATAATGAACTAATGCATAAGGAATGTACTTACACCTGTTGTGCCATTATAATCAGAATATATGCTGAAGTATATCTTTTTTTATAGTTAGTTTACAGTGCATGTTGTGAATCGTGATTGTAGAAGAAATTATTCTAAAGTGGTGATTTAATTTAAAATGACCATTTTCAGCAATGTTTATTATAAAAGATCACATTAGATATTTGCTATTCATGTTTAGCCTGTGATTATTGGTAGTGCCTGAAATCCCACACTCAAAGCCAAACACTCCCTCTTCTGTAACAAATTCATATTTTTGTTAAAATAAACACATTACAATCATTAATTTTTCTTTATTCATTTATACAATTGTGCATTATTTCCCAGTCTATTTACATAGTATACTTCATTTCTTTAAATATAGTTAAGAACAGAAACATTCAGAGTAGCTGTTAAGTGTCGCATTGTATAAAATACAGTGGCAAACGTTTAAAAAAATGCATAAAAACAATTGTGAACAGCACTAGATTTAAAAAGTGACATTTAGATCCAGTACAGCAAGGTTGCTTATCTCTGTGCAAAAGTTTGCAAATCCCATCAAAAGTTCAGCAGACGAGCCGGCGACTCAGCAACTTTTGTTCTGCGTCTCAAGACAGATGATCAAAGGAAGGAGGCGGCACTCTGCTGGAAATACTTGGACAATTTCTCTTTAGGTCTGTTTGATGTCTTTAGTTTGTTTATAATTTTTGATATTCTGCTGGTATGATTTGAGAGATCGGTAAGAACTCGCCTAATTCTGCATGCAGAATAAGTGGATGGAGAAACAGAAAGACTACAGTGCTGGGAAAAGGTTGGTCTCCTCGCAGCTTTCTATTTTTGCACATTTACTTTCAGATCAAACTAATTTTAATGGAAAATATAACTTGAGTTAATACAAAAGGCAGTTTTCATTTGTTACGTGAATAAAAGGACCAAACCAGCATGACCATTTGAGGAAAATTATGGTTTTTAACTTTGACAAATGAAATTTGAGGACTCCATTTTGTATTTACTCTGGCTATATGTCTGAAAATAAAATTAGTTTGATACAAAATGAAACATTCAAAAATAGAAACAAGATGTAAAACATCTTCACACCGCTGTATAGGATAAACATCTTTCTGCCTTGCTACATTAAGAGGTGATGTATTGCATCCATTATCACCAGCATTCCCACAGCAGGCTCAGAAACCGTGAAACACAAACAACCAATGAAATGGGTACAGTTTAGAAAAATAGGTCTCAGATGTTGTGCTGACTGTTTGTTTATATAGAGACCCAGAATCTTTATTGGGGTTGATGCTGGAAACGGATCTACTTCAGCATGCAGATTAAGTTAAAATGATGGTTGTGTATCTGACAGCTAACTCTACTGTTTATGAAGGCTAGTGCAAGCGAATAAAGCCAAACTTTTTTTATCTCTAGTTTTTCTGATTATGCTTTCTTTCAGGAAGTTGTAGTTTCTCAGAAAACAATGGAAGACCTAAAGCATGCACCGTCCTGCTCCCAATAACAGAAAAGAAAGTTGATTTAAGGGTATCAGAGTGCCTTGGCCTCTCACCATCACTTTCGCATCCTTTTCCCTTTAAGTGTTACTATGACACTTGCAGGAACAGGGCACCTGTCAAACACAATGTACTAAAAACAACCAATTTAACTGAAGCTCTCACTAAATTGGATGATGTTGATTTCAACTCATTTGTCCTACATGACAAAGCAAATGAATGTATAAGAAACAAGCTCCTTATTGTTAAGTAGGTTTTTCTCTGTTCAGATGGTTGTAAGGTTCAGGTCCACCAGTGTTGCCTGCACTGGCCCGTCATTATTGCTCTCAAAAGGCGAGGTCTTGTTCTTCCGGTTGTGGTGGACGGTAGGCACGCTAAATATACACACAGATCTCATGGGGGAAAAACGGTTCCAACTTTAAAGCGGTGGCTTAAAATCTACAATACAGGGCAGCGTCACACAATACATGCCATATTTTCTCTGAACTTTGAGGTTAGGTGGTAAGTTCTAGAAAGTATAAGCGCTAACGTAACCTCTAAGCTCTGGTAAAGTAGGGCCTGTATTATTTTGCGGTAATGCCTCAGCGAGTTTCAAGTAGCTTTGTTCCCTATGTAGAGGGTATAGATGTAGAAAACTAGCTACGGTATTCTGAGCATGCCAATCACACCTGAACGCCTCGGGAGTTGCAGCCTGTGTGAGGAACATGCGACAGAACGGAAAACGTGAGAACGTAGATCATGCATATCTAGAAGTAGCACATTAGGTGCTTTGTGTTGCTGGCAGTGGTCTATTTGAACTATGTACAGGATAGCTGATGATGACTTTACATATGTTTAATAATATAGAGTATAAATACCTCAGTATAAATGGATTTTGTACATCTAGATCAGAGCTGGGGAGGGCTGGGCTTCAGAGATGTTCTCAAAAGGAATGGAAGAAAATCTACAGTTTTTAATCCTTTGCATAATTCAGTCTCTTTCTTAGACCCTGAGTCAAGCTTAAGAGAAGACCTTTAGTCTTGAAGGGTTGTGGGCGGGGCTACTGTCCTGGAAGGCCCGGGTCGGACACTGGCCTGTGGAGTCCCAACGTTCCTGAGCTGCTGGGGACGTCAGGGAGGGAAGCCTGCCGCGCCGGCGTGGCCGGACCGCTGCTGCCACTAGTCGTGTGTCTCTGCTCTGGGTAGGGGGCGCTGTCCAGCAGCCCTGCTGGAAGAGTCTGTGTGTGGACAACTGGAGAGGGGTCTTTGGATTTCATAGCAGAGCTCTCTGAGTCGGGGCCCTGAGGAACAGCGCAAAGGTTACTGTTGGAAGCACACTGATTTTTTTTTAGAAAACAAAAGCACCACTTCTGCAGATGTAAACTGAGTGAATACTGAAAAGCTGTGGTAGAAAAATAAAGGCAACACAAAAGTTTTGAGACAAGGTGTTGGACTCTAGCAGTGTGTGTTAACACACACTGTCCCATTCCGGTTTACCTGTGGCAGAGGCGGAGCTGGATCCAGGGTGAGGTCCGTCTGGATGGCCGGTGCCGGCTGGACCCTGATGGGTGGGCTGTGGTACTCGGGGCTGGAGGTGACGGTGCTGTAGGCGGGGGGGCCGGCAGCAGTCTGCCTTTGGAGGAGCTGCAGGATGGCCTGGATGTCTGCAGACATCTGGGACTCCAGTCTGATCACACATACGATACACACACACACAAATGGTTTTCATCAGTCAACTTAATGAGAGTAAACCTGGATGAAAAAACTAATCAACACATCTGTCCTCCTAAATCAAACCTTCTGCAGCTATTTAATTTCTAAACCAAGCCAAACATTAGCAGAGATGATTGCATTAAACTACTTAGCTCTTGCTGTGATCTCATCACTACAGATTATTTATTTACTTTTCTCTTTATTGCTCTGCTGTGCCTGAGCTGGTCGGAGTTTGCGGCTGCAGCAATCAGGATCGTTTCCTCAACATACACTGGTGAGAAATTAAAGGAATGAAAATGAGTATAAACCATCGGTTATACAAGTCGGCTGTCAACACCCACTTAAAACACTAGAGGGAGACACTGAACTTCCAACCTGATACATTACCCTCTGTAATAGAAGTATAGTACCTTTTGTCATGTCCCTGCTACAAACTTTGTATTTTATGACACAAAGTACATGCAAAGAGAACAGACTATGGTGTCAATCTGAATGCCATCTCATTAGTTTGCCAGGTGATTCTTCAGAGGGAGTAAGTGCTGCAAGAACCACACCAGTCAGCATCAATGTGAATAATGACAGATGAAGAATCATTATGGTTAACGAAAATGGACGACTTTAAGAACGTGGTGTACCTAAAGTTGACATGTTAAAAGCAGAGAGAAAATATCAAGGACAAAAGTGACTTTGGAAAACTGATGTCTAAAAACCCTCCAGCTGCAGCTCATGTGGGTCTGAACAAACCAAAAACTACTTGAACTGAAATCCTGCAGATGATCAGTTGAGTGTTTATCACCAGGCATGAACAACAACAAAAAAAAAAAAACTATTTGTTTTCTAACTTGTGACTATGTTCAAGACATGGTCCGTTTGCTCAAACGGTAACAAATAATGGGTTAGTTAAAGCAAACTTTCAACCTGAATATAATTAACAATAAATGTTCATCTTAATGTGCACTTTTTCAGTCATACGATGTAAACAATTTGGTTTATGTTCAGAGCAGCTGCACTTATATTGACAAACTGCAGACTGATGGACTCTCTAAGTACATTTTCTTTGTGAAAGTAATCAGAACCCCTGAATAACTATGTGCTATTTTGTCTATCACATGAAATTGATCAAAAGTTGTGGTTTTACTGGGAATACTTTTTTTAAAGCACTGTAAAGTTTACTTGACATTGCATCAGTGGCTGAACAGTAGAAAAAAGCAGCTCAGGAAGTTGTTTTCTGGCGCTGTGCGAGTTCGTTGTGACGTAGAAGTCTGCACCTCGTAGCAGCGTTCTATAAATAGCCTCTGCCTGGCTGCTTCCCCCTCATCTGGATCAGAGCAGCAGCCAGGAGCCCCGCCAGCCGCTCACTGTTCCCCCTGCATAAGCCTCCCCTGTCTGGTCTCAAACGTATGTGCAAGTTCTCAGCCAATTAGAGTTTAAATTATGGACCCCGCTCTGTCAGCTGTAGAGGAAGGTGATGAAAAATAAAAAGACCTATTACAGGAAATGGAGTCAAACGCAGCAGTGGGCTATCGGGTGAAGATCCTGACGTCTGAACCTGCTCCCACCTGTTCAGGTGCTGCTGCAGCAGATCCAGCCGTTGCTCCACCTCTCCGTAGGTGAGGTCCGTGTCGCTGTCGTCCTCCCCGGCCATGTCTCGATTTTGAGCCGACTCCACAGCCGCTGCCACGCCGGGATGAGGCTGCACCCAGTCCTCTGCCTGGAGCTCTGGGAGGAGATGGGAGGTTAGTAGAAACCCTGTGCCTGGCGGGGGGACGCCAGACATATTGAACTTTTAACATTTTGGCATAGAAAAGAGATTAATTACACTATTAGGTGAGTTTTGAAAATCAAAATGAACGCCTCATGTTATAGGTTTTTATTTCTCAAAAATATGATAAAGCACAAATCAGTTTTCTTCTATTTCACAATCCCCTGCTGAAGGGAGTAGCATGATGCTGCCACTGCCATGCTTCAGGAAGGGGATGCATGCCACACTCCTTGGACAAAAACGTGTTGATCTATCCCATAGAAGGTCAAGAAGAGCAGCACTGTAATGTGACAAACTGCGTAAAAGTTGAAAAAGTATAAATACTTTCTATACATTTTTCAGATTTTTCTCTGAATCTCTGCCGCACCAAAGAACGTACTCAGCCAGTCGGGCTCTCAGCAGGAGATTTCTTCTGCCTCCTTTCAGAAATGAATGGCTGGAGATTAAATTGACATTCCTTCCCTGGGCTGTAATCAATATTGCTGCTCTCTACCTTGGCAGTAATCCTCTTACAGCTGTAACAGCTGAATTATGGGATATTACTATCAAATCAACGCGCTGACACCGTTTCCTCATCTCGCATGCCGGCGGCGTTACGGCATGCGAGCTGCAGGTTTCTGTGGGCCGACTGAAGGCGGCGACGGCGCTGTTCTGTTTGGAGAAAATGAAGCAGCAGACACAACGTAGTCGCTGTGGGAACGTGGAGAAGTTCTGCCCAGATCCCCCGTTACAAATCAAACTTTACACGTTATTTTGTTCCTTCTGTCCTGTGCATTAGTGAGTTACTGTTCACTTTAACACTAATCATTCTAGAATCATCACATAAGTAAAGTGTGACACTAATTTTTGCTTCTTCCTAGTAAATTGTATAAAGGTAAAGAATTTCTGATTTTATACAAGTTTAATTTGAATAAATATTAACCATATCAGTGCTGGGACTAGATTAAACATTTTTATTGAGTTCATTGCAGGTCTGTAATGAATTTATTTGAAAAGTATATATATACACAAAATAAGCAACATTTTCAATTCAAAAACACTGTTTGCTGCTAAATCAAAAATAAATGGCCATAATGTTACATTTTTTAAATATTATAGTGTTTCAGGAACAGAGGATGCTACCATTAGCATTGCTGACGTCTGCTGCTACATCACGTTTAGCATAGAGATGCTATTTTAGAAATTAACAGCTTTGCTGATAGGTTAACTGCTTTTAGCACAATTTAGTTCAACAACCTTCTTTACCAGCGTCCAATCAGATAGTTTTTAAGACAACACTGATTGTCTTTGCTTAAAAACTAGTCACTCTTTACTGTTAAATGAGCCTGAAGGACAGAATCACCTTTATATTCCTGGTTCTGTGTGTTTCCTTCAGCCTGTGCCTCAGGAGCCCCGCTCAGCCCGAGACCCAGGGTGTGGTCCCTAACAACCGGGTAACCAAGCACACCAGAACACAAGGGCCTCTGCTCCTCTTCCTCTACCCTGCCTTCCTCCTCTTCCTCATCCTCATCCTCGTCTTCCTCTCCCTCCTCAGCAGACTCTTTCCTGTCCTCAGCCGGCGAAGAGGCGTAGACGCTGCAGCCCTTCTTGGCATCGCAGTGCGGGGCCGCCGGCTCCTTGTTGTGTGAGCCTGTGGGGAGAAACGGTAATCAGGGAACAGGAAGTTCTACGCTCAGACTTCCTCTGGGATGACAACAGGTGGAGACTGGCTTTGCTTTGGGGGTTAAACTGAGGACAAACAGGTTGAACCTTTTAGGTTTACATCAACTAAATGTCCTCAGAACTCAGGCAATCACATGTCACACTTTGTTTTTATATTAAGAAGACAATAAATTATTGTTTTTGAGATTTTATGCAAAAGTTTAAAATAGGGTTAAGTTAATATCTAAGACTTTAAAAAAGAAAAACTATAGATGCTCCCAATCCAATATAACTAAGCTTGAACAATTTGGCAAAGAAGAACGGTTCTAGATTTAGAAAGTGGTAATCAGTAACTTTCATAATCAATGTGAATGTTTTCCCCGTGTGTGCTGGTTATAAATCGATCAGTTTGCTCAGTCTGTGCTCTCTGTGGTGGTAAACTCACAGACAGCGGCTGTATTCAGACAGCTTGTAGCCATGGCGACCAGTTAAATTGTTCTGAAGCCGAGCCGAATCCCGAGTGCTGCTGTGTGGACTCATCTTTGTGTACAGGCAGTCAAATTACAGCTGCTCCCATCTTGGGGCTGAGAGAGCAGACCCGGGGTTGGGAAGTCGAACGTCTAACAAATTCCTCTGACTCTAATCTTCTGACTGCTGAGAGTCTGCAGAACCGACTGAAGTGATGTCATCAGCAACACCAACACAATAGTGTCACTTAGGAGCGCAGGATCTATTAGTCTTAAAAACTGCTGCTTTGTTTTCAACCAAACGCTAACGGAGACGGAGCTTCGTCAGTCTTCACAGGCGGCCATTTTGAAATGCAGTCAGACTTTACTAAACCTCTTAAAAATGGAGAAATAAGTAATGTCTGGCAGCCATATTGGATTTCTAGGCAAAATGTCAACATTTTGACAGAACAAAACTCAGAAAAATTACTAACAATGGTAATATTTCATTTTAAGTCAAAATCAATACCGCTCTGACTGAAGCTAAATTTGGTAAGGAAAAAAAAAAAACTACATAGAAAAATACTACACATCTCAGCTATGACACATTCATAGCTTGCGCAGGTTTTACTTTCCCCTGGAATAACTTACAAATGTGAAGATTACAGTGTAATGGATAACAGTAGGTGGAAAACCAGCTGCTTGTTTTAGCTGAGGACAGTCTGGAGTGAGAACAACTCCACATGATGCCGGTGTTCAGCCAGCCTAGCTCATGTTGCAGCTCTGACCTGCTAACGGGGGAGGTGAGCGGTGTGCTGCAGGCCTCGGTGTGCTGAACCATTTTTAGGCCCACAGAGGAGCGTCTTTTTTTGACTCGGCTCCACCTGTTCTGGGTGCACAGGTGCAGGGAAATGTCCTTGTTACAACAGATGTCCTGATGATCAACACATGCTTGTGGCCACAAAAAACACCGACTGATGTTTAAACACCCATGTGGGTTCTCAAGCCTATGGAGTAATTCTTCCTAAAGTAAAGTTTGTCAAAGCGAACGTAGCTTGTTGATAACAGCTGTGCAATAGAAGGTCAGAAACTTTATCCTGTGAACTTTGAAGATGAGACTCTGACCTACTATCTGGGTTCCATGTTGATATTTTGGATGAGTTGAGCCAGCAGAGAAGTTTAGACGTCCAGTTAGAGATCAAGAGACCAGAACAGTGAAAGAACAAGAAAATAAACTCAAAGATCCGTTTAAATCCCAGAGTGTTGATCTATTAGGACGTTTACCACATTTAGTCACATTAGGAGCGCTAACTTCAATTCTGATAATAATATGTTAAGTTTTTTTTTTTCTTGTAATCTTTGCAGTTATTTTCAGATTTGTAGAATTATTCAGGTTTACCTGTGGAGGATTTCCTCTTGTATGAAACCCGTCTGCGGCTCTTCACGTCCGCCATGTTAGGGTCACTGGGGTAGGTCGTCTGCACAGCAGGGAACATGTGGTCAGGTTCAAACCTTCTGCCCAGCAAAAACACTCGACTTTTAAAACTTTATTACAATATTTCATGGAAAAACCACGTCATCAGTGTGCTACGGTGGGAATTTATGCAGAGACCAACACAAAGTACTGCTGGGTCTGTTAGGATACATTATTCTGGACGATAGATTGTTAAAAAAGTTATTGCGAGAATTGACGACGTTGTTTTGAGACATTCATCCATTTTCTTTACACCCTTCAGGAGGGGTGCTGGTGCCTCTCCAGCTAACGTTCCGGGCGAGAGGCGGGGTCAACCTGGACAGGTCACCAGTCTCACAGTGTTTTGAGACAATTTTCAAGTAATTTGATAAAAAATACAAAACATTTAACATAGAAACAGGAAGACATTTAAACACAAAACAACAAATAAAATGAATTCTTTTTATAAAAAAAACATAATATTTTTGAGCCTAATCGTTTTTCATTAAAACTCTTGATGAGCTGTATGTCAGCACAACTCAAAGTGCAAATAAAACATTAAAAGTTAAATCTTGTATATCTGTGTTATGAGGAGCTCGATCTTAGAGGTGATGATTTATGGTTGGAAATTATAATTCATGCTGAAAAAGGGACATTTTTCCTTTATGGAGAAAAACAAGTTCATCTCTGAGGATCTGCAGAAAGCATCTTGCTGTCGATGAACAACCTTTAACACCTGAATGCTTAATGACACTAAAAAATAAAAAAAAAAGTGCTTGGAGAGAATGTTGGAGAACAACTACAGAGAACAAGTCCTCCTAATGTTACTTTCCATTTAAAACTTTATATTAATTCTGTCTTTTCACAAGAAAAAGTAAAAAAATAATTAGATTAGTTCATTCATACTGAAACACCTTGAGTCATTGTTTCTAAATCTAAACTAAAATCAGATACAATCACAGCTGCACATTAACCCAACAACCTCAACACTAAGATTAAGTCAATTTTAAGGCTATTAGCTTTTTTTTATTGGCATAAAAGTACACCACACTGTTCAGAATACCAGTTTTGGAACTAATCCCAATGAAATACATTAAAGTTTGTGGTTGTGCCATGACAAAATATTTAAAGGCTTAACTTGTCCGAGTGTCTTTATCCTGCAGAACGTGGACAGGTTGTGACCTTTTGGGTTTTAAAGTGAGTAACAGGAACTGTGTCCGGTGTCGTTAGGTCACCATGTCTGTCCTGTTTTCACCGTAATCTCACCGTGTTTCTCATGTGTCTGATCTCCTCGGCCCTCTTTAAATAAATAACCGAAGACAACTACGACCTGCGTGCCAGCTCTCTAGTTAAAAGATAAAACGACACAGTAATGCAGACTAACATGCTCCCTCTGTCTCTGTCTTCCAGTAAAGCAGCAGTGAAAAGAAAAAAGTCCAACTCAGCGAAAACGTTTCCGAAGAGAATGACTGAATCAAGTAAAGAGGGGCTAAGCAGAATTAATCAAGAAAAGCTTTCATTCCAGTCAATGGTCTTTTAAAGTAAAGCAGAATCAGTGGTTTTTACTTCAAAGGCCTCAAATCCCTTTGAATCTCTTCGATCAGACCATCTTCAGGTCGCTGGTTTCACCTTCATGCTGGCTACCTTCGCGTTTTCATCCCGGAGATCAAAGGTCAGCTCCAGGTTGGTGAAGAAGTGGTCGGCGAACTCCGGGTACATGTCGAGCACCTCCAGGATCTCCTCCCTCTGGATGGTGTGCAGGTCACAGTAGCTGAGCGCGCGGACGTCCGCGCACGACTTCCCCGGCTTGGCGAACAGGTGGATCATCTCACCAAAGATGTCGTTTTTACCTGGAGAGCGCGCGGGAGGACAAACGTAAAAGATAAAGAAACACGAGTCAGGACACACTTATCATCACTCCTGGTTGTTGATCACATGAGGAGGAGGGATGTGGTTCAAGTTTTCCGCAGAAACCGATGGTAGAGGTGCAGAAACCTCACTTTGTAAGTTAGAAAATACGTTCCGATGAGTCTCATTTGTCAGATTAAAATATCTTTTTAAAATAACCTTTAAGCAGGTATTACACAGGCTTTTAATGGAAACCACATTTCTGTTTTTTGTATATGTTTTTTATTGTAGTACTCTAATTTTAAATGTGTTTTCATGAGCTGTTAGCAGCTAAGAGAAAGAAAGTTTTTCAGTCGTCACTTTTGTCTAAATTCAATTTAATTCACAAACACTTTATTGATCCCAAAAGAAAATATTAAACATTGTTGTAACTCCTTTAATTAAAAAGTTACAAATTAGGTTTTTAAATCCAGTGGTTATTAAAGTAGATCTATTCAATGCTAGTAAATAATGAGAACTTCATGACATTTTAATATAAATATTGATGGTAATCAGACTTTATTCAGGTTATTGATCTGTGTTTGTTATATTGCTAACATGGTGAAAGTAACTGGAGAATATAACTAGTTTCAGTATCTGAAAACCTACTGTTTGGTAGTGGAAACCGAATTAGAAAACCAGTTTGGGCACTGGAGGCATTTCATTACAGCTTCAGACTGGGACTACGTTGTGAGGAGAGAGAACTCGTAAAGTGGAATACACCTGCTGGTTTTATGGGATGAGGGGAAAGGAGAGCAAATGAAAAATGCTCTAATTATATCTGGAAGATGTCGATAGCAATTTGTGCTTCAGCTGCAGCTGTGGTCATGCTTGGCATCCCAACATAGAGACAATCTCACACACACACGCACACACACACACACACACACACACAAAATATCTCTCGAACCTTTTTATCTTCTGTCATTTTACTTTCATCATCATTTCTTCTTCTTCCTACCTTCTATTTTTATCTGTCTCTATCTGCAGCCTGGCTCTTTTTTCCCTCCATTACCAAACACACTGAATTTCCTGTTACTTTCATTCCATTATGTGTCCGCCCCCACTCTCTTCTGTTCACTTCATCTTGGGGAACTTTACACAAAACGCCAGCGAACCCAGTCGTATCGCAGCGCAACATAGCCATCTGCACTTAGTGCTAAAAAGACGGGAGTTCAAAGCTAAGCAGCCTACACTGATGGGACCGTCAATTTGTTCTTCTTTTGATGCTTCACAGTGACTCATTAACAAGGCTAATTAAAAACCATGTGCATTTCTACTTTAATTTCTGAATTATGAGTCTGTCTGTGTGGGTGACGCCACTATAACCAGTGATTCAGTTGCAGCAAGCACACTTTGTAACTAATGCAGAGTCATCATGACGGGAAGAAGCAGAGAAATGAGGGGCGAGTTAGATAAGCTGTAAAGGTAACTGGATGTACAGGGTTTGATTTATCCGTGCACAACTTTACAGTTTTTTGGAAAAGATTTTGTAAATTGCATTTTTATTTCCTCTTGTTTCATGATTACACACCAAACATACACAAAAACCCAGAAAAATACTCAAACAAACTGAATAGTTGGTTTATTTGAGATATGAAATGCTGTTGGTGTTTTTTCAAGTTACGTGGAACTAGTTAGTAATTAGTTAGTAGCCACTTCTTCAAGAAAGCAACCCAGTTACTGTACTGATTACCTATTTTCAAGAGTAATTCTTCTGTTTCGAATAGATATTAAAAAAAAAACAATGGAGAAAAAAATACAATTGTTGACTTTTAAAAAAGAAAATTTCCAAAAGTCAAACATTTTCCACTTTTGAAATTCTGAAAATCCTGTGGTTTTTCTAGAAAACTTTGATTTTTGGGAGGACCTTCACCCTTTATTTTTGTTCTATCTACAGTGGCACTGATACTCTGTCATACATCATTAAAAAGTGCTGCCGGGGTTTGAAGATAAAGCATCAACTCACCTAGAATGGCTACCACGATGTCATCTTTCAGGATCTCGATGGAGCCGCGCGACACAAAGTAGAGCGCCGTGAGCACGTCTCCACTGTGGACCAGCGTGTCTCCAGGGGGCGCGTGGGTGGTCTTAAACCTCATGGCCAGGGCGCGGAGGCAGCCCTTGGTGGCCCCGCGGAACGCCTTGCACTCCTGGAGGAGGCTCTTGTTCAGGTGGAGGCAGATATCCGCCTGCAGGCACTCTGGGAAACCCTTCAGCACCTGGGAAGGAGTTAAAGGTCAAAGAACGTGTGAATGGCTGCGGAAGTGTTTTCAAACTGCGACTTTCTTGTGTGATTTTCGTTCAGGCTGATGTTTGCATGTCAATTTGAAAAGTTTTTCCAGAGAAATTTGCTACAGTTGCCACGTGTGTTCTCCCCTTCTTCTCAAAACCTAAACCGCACAGTTATAAAAAACAACAAAACAAAGCAAAAAAAAAAACACAAGCTCCTTCACAGAGTTTTTAGAGAACGTTAGAGCGGACAAGACAGAACATTTACAGATTCATTTAAACGACAGCACAGATTGAATAATGTTCTCTATTTGAAAGTTAAATCTTAACATGTACATGAAAAGAACTAACACTTGAACCCCTACATATTTTATCAAATTACAAACACAAACATTGTGTATTTTATAATGGATTTTATGCGACAGACAAACAAGGTAATGAATAAATGTGAAGTGAACTTGTTTCTTTTTGTTTAATTGTTATCTTCCCAAATGCAAATCTGTAAGATTCTGGTCAGGGTTGACCAAAGAATACTATGCCGGCATATCAGGACCACTGGAGATAAAAAATAAAGTACGTTTTCATCAAAAAATCTCTGAAATTTTCTAGAAAACACAAGGAAACTTCAGAGTTTGAAAAGTTGAACATTTTCTACTTTTGAAACTCAGAAAATTCCCAAAGGCCCATATGTTTTGACTTTTCAATCTTCTCATAGATTTGTGGGATTAATACCAAAATCAGAGGCAAAATTTGGACTTTTCAAATTCAGAAATTTCCACGTTTTCAGAAAGTTTCTGATATTAATCTCAAAATTCCTGTCTGTTCAGATGGAAAATTACTCTACAAAAAAAAAAATCTGAAATGGCACTAATATCCTCAAGTAGAATACAGTATAATCTTGCCAATTATTTAAAAAACATAGTATTTTAGCCTCTAGACCAGTGTTTTTCAACCACTGTGCTGCGGCACACTAGTGTACCGTGAGTGATCGTCAGGTGTGTCGTGGAAATTATCCAATTTCACCTACTGTATTTTCCGGATATAAGCCACTACTTTTTCCCTACACTTTGAACATGCGACTTTTCTGTGGATTTTTCTTCAACCACCAGGGGGCGCTTTGGCAGGAAGTGAATCATTGGAAGTCAAAATTGCAAATCAAAGAAGAAAGCGCTATTTTTCATGTAGAACAAGCACATGCTAGCAGCAGGCACGACAGAGAAATGCTTTCAAACTCATATGATGCAGCTTCTAAGTTCAGGAGTATCGATCTGGCAGTACAGAAGGGAAATAAAGCCGCTGCACGTAAACTGGACGTGAACAAAACTGGATTTGGAGACGGAGAACTGCGTCCTTAATATATCCAGCAGTTATTAGGACGCAGCCCTCTGCTGCCCTCTGCTGGGTCCCTATGGGAAACCGAGAGCAGCAGAGATACCAGCTGCCTGTAGCCCGGTGTGGCTTATATATGCAAGTTTCCGGGGAGGGGGGGGTTTCAAAAAATGTGAAGGTACGGTTTATAGTATGGTGCGCTCATAGTCCGGAAAATACGGTAATTGGTCTTAAAAGATTTCTTGAAAGCGAATTAATTATCTGCAAATAATGCCATCTTTGAGTGTCTTTGCTGTCGAAGCGACTAGCAGCGTAATCATGTAATTTTCTTACCACTAGATGGCAGTAGGTACAGAGCATTTTACATTAAAACGAGAATTACTACATTCATGCATCACACACGACAGTGTTGTGGCACTGTTCAAGTGTTCAGGTGTATTTTTGAAGTGGACATGTTAAGTGCAGTTTGAAATAAGAAATGTAAAATATGATAAAAATAAATTTTTGTGTTTATTTGATTCCTATTCAAGACACTTTGATAAGAATGGCTATATATGTAATATAGGCGGCTACAGAGTATCTTTGTTTACATTTTTGGATGGTGGTGTGCCTCGTGATTTTTTCAATTAAAACAATGTACCTTGGCTCAAAAAAGGTTGAAAAACACTGATCTAGAGTCAGTCCCAAAAAGCTGGTAGATGTAGTTCTACAAAGTATTTACTTTATGTTGGTGTAGCACAAAAATCCAAACAATAAATTTGTGTCTGCAATGTAATAAAATCAGAAAAGGTTCAAAGAATATCAATAAAATCACAAATCATCTTAAAAACTCTTCTTAGGAGGTTAGCCTGTAAAATACAGCAGTTTTAGTTTGAATAATTTTTTGCTTTTGCTTTTTTACATGGACTTTTTTACACGGTAACTTATAGTACACTTACCATTTATTTAAAGACAAAACTACAGAGAACACAAAACAACTAATATTCCTCGGACAGCTTGAGCTGACTGTAAATAAGCACCACGTTATCAGATGCTGGAAGGCAAAGGAAAAACAAAAACACTTCTTGGGGACACGTAAGTGACAGTTCAAATGAGTAAACACAATTCTTCTCTCTGTTGTTTTCACATCTAAAACTCAATGTGCCGGTAAGACGAGCAGCGCAAAAGAAATGTTGCCTCAACTGATTTTCTGGCTCTAACAAACCTTTTGTTGCTCGTTACCAAAAAATATGTATATAAAAGAAAAAAAAAAAAAGCTTTGGATTTGAAAAAGAAAGACTGAACAACATTTGGCAAACGCAGGTGCCACCACAGCGTCCACAGCCAAGTGTCCCACAGTGGGAGGGAAACCTGGCAGTGGAAGGCGAGGCAGTGCCCACTCTTCTAGGCATGACTCACTCTGTCTCTGATATCCAATGAATATCATGGGGTTGTGTATGGATACACAGACTTCATGCAGAAAGCACCTCCTTCAGGCCACATGCAAGCCCATCAGTGATAGACTTATTAGTTGGCCTATTTAGGACAATTACTGTTATGGGTGTTTTGTATTTTTTTTACAAAGACATGCTCTGAACAGTGAATTTACAGTGTAAGCTGTGTTTCGACTGTTTCCTACCCAGAACCCCTCTCTCTCAGAACCACTTAAAACCTGCAGCTCTAATCATCTGAAAAGATGGATCGCCTTTTCAGTAACACCAATAACGGATTAAACTCAAACAGAATTAAATGTAGCTAACAGATGTTTATGAAAAGGATAACTGCTTATGATACAAATAACAGAAGGCTGCTTTACAGCCGTGGAGCTATAATCAAAAGCTCTCCCAACGGTGGCTACAACCACCATTGATGTTTACAAAAGTCTGTTTTGTAAACATGTGAAATAACTGATAACTTTGTAGAAAATAGATTTCCAATTCATTTTACAGATATTAACTTTTGATCCTAAACCAATTAAGCAGAAAAATGTGTCTCCATGTAAAGACCGACTCTGATGCACTTAAACTCTTAATAATATCCAATGCAAGGCAGGTTGAGATGATTTTATCTGCATCTCAAAATATGCAGATAAAACATTATACTCATAGTTTAAAACCTTAAAATATAGCTTTGGTCACTGACAAACTTGTTGTCAGTGACCAATAAATTTGGTACTTGCAGTCGAAACGCACCTTAGGTAATGTGACTGAAGTGACAAAAATATGGCTTTTAGTAACGTGCATATCTGGGGCAACAATGAAAAATACAGCAAATTAAACAAAAAAAAAATATCAAAAAGTACAAAAATACTCGAAGCATTCCACTACAACTGTGATACACATAAGATCTACCACTGAAGGACAGAGAGAAACATGAGGTGAGTTAGCACATGTACCTCCTGCTCTTACCAGAGTGGCGGGGTCAATCCATTTGACATGGCAGACATGGAAAAGACAAACTTGTATAAGTACCGTGAGCATCATCATGATAAGTAAAGCCGAGTTACTGCCTGAATCCAAAGTTTTGTTTCAAATGTGGCTATGACTGAACACTGAGTGGTATAACAAATGAAAACATTATACTATGCCAATGACATTGCAAGGGAACATCACACTGATTTGGTAAGAGCACTGTTCAGGACAGGCTAGTTGACATTCAGCAAAAACTGGGTTCAAAACATCCAACTCACAAATGAAACTGGAGGAGAGAGAGAAGGAACAATGGGAAGCAAAAACAAACTCTTTGTATTTCTCTTTGTAAACGTAACAAACCAAAACACTCCAACTCCTACCATATTCATGTCGATGCCATTGGTGTATGTCCACGCGTGTTGGAAATACTCCTCCAGCCTCTGTCTGAGCGGGTTGGGGATCTGATGGAAGCGGATGAATTCTTTGACTCGCAGCATTTGGAGGTGATAGCGGGCCGTGCCAGAGTACAACCTCTGGATGATGGCAGACACATTCCCAAAGATGCTGGCATACATTAGAGCTGGCAAACGAACCCAAAGTTCAGTGATGAATACCGGTAGGTGCATAAACTGAGGGTTGAATACGCAAGTGAATAAATGAAACTTTAGGAAAAAGCATGGTAACTTACATCCAATGAGCATGACACAGATGGAAAAGATCTTCTCAGAGTTGGTGTTGGGGGAGACGTTCCCAAAGCCCACACTGGTCAGACTACTGAAGGTGAAGTAAAGAGCTGTGACGTACTTATCTTTGATGGAAGGGCCTGAGCTGGGGTCACTGTAGTTATATTTCTTTCCTTAAGGAGGAAAAAAAAATGACAACATCGAGGAGTTTTATTTGATTGTGCATTTTAACTGTGTGGTGAAGGTTGTATTACCAGAAAGTACCTATTGACACGCCGAGATTGTCCAGCCAGCCGATCTTATGCTCCAGGTAAGGCTTTTCCACATTGCCAATTGCATACCAGATGCAGGCCAACCAGTGGGCGATTAGGGCAAATATACACATGAGCAGCATGAGAACAGCGGCACCGTACTCTGAGTAGCGGTCCAGCTTACGAGCAACTCGCACCAGGCGGAGCAAACGGGCCGTCTTTAGCAGGCCGATCAGAGTGGTGGTCTGGAAAAAACAAAGCAAAAGAGACTCAGATATATGGAAAAATGATCAAAAAAGTTGACGTTTTCCCTTTTATTGTGTGGTTGTATTGTCTTAATTTCTTTATCTTTATGCTCCCTAGTCTGCTGTGTCTTTTTGTAAACAGTGTACAGTCCCAATATCTCTCCTACAACACCAACAAGTCTGAACATTTGAAGGCATTTCTTGCAGTATATTCAGTTTTCTAATTGTGGCCTTTGACTCAAAAAAGGACACTAATGGCACTAAGTATTTATTTTCAAAAATCCAATAAAATACCTTTACATTTGTGGTTGTAATGTGACAAAGTTAAAGGAATGTGTGCACTTTTGCAGAGTGAGAGGAGAAAGACAGGATTTGCTTGCTTTTATTGCAACATTTCTGTTTGTGGGTGTCCTGCTCTGTAACCCCATGCTTCAGCGTACCCCAGCCTGCTTAAATAACAGACAATGTGAACAAAGTGGAGTTGGTTGGGTGGGTGGAGGGGTATACAGTACAGTTATGACACTTCGTCCCAATCTATTAGTGTCATGCAGTTGCAAACACAAAAAGAAAGAAAGCTAATTGTTCCTACCACTCCTTATCACGCCTGACAATTACACTAATATCCTGGGGGAAATCAGTAATCCACCGTCTCCGGCAATAGCAGGGCTTCTTCACATCTATGCTTGTTTAATTACACCTCATGTGCATGCAAGAGTAAATATAACAGATTATTGCAAAAGATTAAAGCGGTCAGTATTATAGACGGATGATTGAATTTCTGTTGGAGTGTTTTTTTTCCTGATAGGTCTGTTACAGAACCTGCATCCGACCAATCTCACCCTGAAATCTCCTCCCTCATCCACTGCGTTGCATTCTGCCAGCAGAATCTGCCCTTGGTGCTGACAACTCACTGAGCAGCGAATGAGTCATATAGAAACAGATGAGGCCTAAATTATCTAGTGCACATTATCTGTGAGCATGCACCGCCTTAGGTGTAGCGCAGCTGACGGAGTGACCTGGACAGAAGACGCGGCGCGCATCCACCACATGCAGAGTGTTGGCTGAGAACCTGAGTGTGGTAACTGAAAATCATGTCGGATTTAAGACCAAATCAAATTAGAAATGGAGTAAAATATTTGAAAACCAAGGTCTATTGACATCTTGTTTGTCAAGATTGACTGAAGCTTGTGGTTTCTGTCTACCAGCGTTACAAATGACTGGAGTGACTCTGATTTGAGCATTCAAATCGTCAAGCATTTCGGTGGCAGAATCTTGCAAAATGACATCAGTCAAGTAACCAGATCGCCTCCCTGACATGCGGTTTCACTTTATTTTAACTTTTATAATGCTGCTTCCTGTAACACCCCGAGTGGAAATTAGAGTCATGTAATGCTCTTAATGACCAAGCGTCATCTTATCTAGGAGACATCATAAAACCAGCGTAGCCCAACTGAGCATATCGCTCTCAGGGAGATGGCATAATTTTGTTTCCTGTCAATTTCTAAAGGTGGAGAGGAAGCAACCTGATCTGCCAATAAAATATATAATAACTACTTTGATCCACAGTTGGATATGATGCTTTTTTATAGAGTCCAATCATGTTCCACTTAGAGGCTTCCTGTCTCATGATGTTCACATTGTCTATAGAGTGACTTATCAAAAATACTTAGAGTAAAGAGGTTGAAAAGTTAAAGATAGTCAGTAAAGTTTGACGTTTTCTTTACTCAATGATTAGCTTTAGTTTGTCAGTTATTTTAGGTTTCTGGTTATTCAGAGAAGGTAGAGAGAAGACACCGTCTATATGAATCTGTTATTGAAAACATAACAATGGATCAGGAGGTAGCATTGATAGGGAAATAAGGGATGGATGCCGGTGAGTCCTGTAGGGAAATTTATCGCCACAAAATTTCTTTCCCAATCTGCCAGCCTGCAATGCTAAAAGCCTTTTTTAGACCATCAAAGGCGACCCTGTTAGAAGACGCTTCAAATTATCTTGTCATAGCTGAGCAATAAAACCAAAAACACACAAGAGTCACATGTCACGTGTTGTTTCCAGGCAACAAAAGGTGCATAAAATGTCTAAATATATTTCAAGCTGCTGTATAAAAAGCTGAAAAGCAACATCTTCATGGAGGTGCTATTTTTAGCTGCTGCTGGTGATTGGAGGAGCTAAAAATACATCCCGTCTTGTCATTCTCTGCATTTTGACAGTGTGCTTAGAACACAACGGGAACACACATTCTGTCACTCCACAAGTCATCCAGCATCATCATGCCAGTTGTCGTCGTCTTTTTTGTTTTTTCCCAACACCTTCCACTCACTCCGGCCCCCTGGCTATGGACTCCTGCCAAGGATCACATAGCTAATTGCAAATTATGACCGAGAATCAAATGGTTGACATTTCCTTCTACAAGCAGCAATCGCAATGTGTTCTGTGCTTGAGGGAGAGCCAAAATATGTGCAGCAGAATCTGGCATTTTAATCAAATGCCTTATTTTGCCTTGACTTGAAAATATAAGCAAGAGATTAAAAAAAACATACTCTTATCAAAGCAGTTTAAGGCTGGAGAAAGATAATAAAAACAGCCTCATTAATGACATTATCTGCAAAGTCATAGCTACGGCTAAAATGAATTATTGGAGTGCCTAAAGTATTTTTCTTTCCTAATTATATATATAAAATTAGTTAAATATGTCAAATTAAAGTTTTTAAATTCTGTTTTCCATTTCTGTTACTGTTCTGTCCACCTTTCGCTATCACAGCGTAAATTTTACACTTGTGGGACTAATAAAGGATTATCTTATCTTAACTCTGACTCTTATTGTATTTCTAATAACTATTAATAATACAATATTGAGGTAAATTAAGTGAAATGTTGATATAATTTTCAGGTTAAATGGCTCAGAACAAAGCATTCATGCCTTTTCCAGTTGATATGCGAGAACCTTAACACTCTTAATTGCTCTCTTACAGTCAGATAATTTGCTGACTCGTCCCCCTCAGACATTCATGAGCAGAATAGTTTCTCTGCTGCAGAGTTGCCAGCAGAAGACAGAGACCTTTTAACTGATTTCTTTGAGGCTCTGCTGTCTGACTCTTGAAAAATATTAGAGGGAAGCAGATTTGACAGCTGAGTGTCAGATTGATTTAGGAGGCTAACTGCTTAAGATTACAGCTCAGAGCCATCAATGTTACAACGAATGAGCCAGGATACATGAAGTAGAAACGTTTGGTGGTCGGTTTAGGCCAGAGGTTAATGTGGACTCCCTTTTCAATGCCTTTTGTGAGCCTGTATCAATACATTAGTTTACTTTTCTTAATCAATTCATCACGATCAATCTGATTAATCGTTTCAGTCCTGCTGTGTTTGTAACATCTGTTAATGTGGGTTGTGCTACCATTAATACATACATCAACTCAGTAAAGGTCATAAGAACTGTGGTTGAGAAAATTGCTGTAAAAATGTAGCGAAAAAACAAATAGAAAAATCAACATAATCTCTGGTTGTTTACTAACCAGCCTCTGTCTGTTCTCACCTCATCTGACCCTGAGCCAAAGATGAGCAGGTCGAACGGGATGGCCGCCACCATGTCTATGAGGAACCAGCCTTTAAAGTAATGGATGGCAATCTTGGCCGGATGGCTCACCACTTCCTCATTGGAGTTGACGTAAGTGGTTCTGAAGTTTATTAGGATGTCCACAATGAACATAATGTCCACTATGAGGTCGACCACGTTCAGCGGAGAGCAGGAGTAGCCGCACACCCGTCGTTTCTGCTCCTCCAGGTCGTTGAGGAGAAAGGCAGCAGAGTAGGGGGTGAAAATGGCGGTGTAGATGACCAGCAGCAGGATGAGCCAGTCCCACACTGCTTTGAAGGGGCTGTAATGGAGGATGGTCCATTTGTCTATGCGTGGAGTCTGGAGCTTATACTCAGGCAGCACGTCTGCACCCAGAGACAGAACCTGAGGAGAAACTATCACTTATCAATTTGTTGCAATGATTTCTTATTAGAGTCAATTGTTTGCACCAGAGTTTCCACAAATATAACAAAACAAAACAAAAAAAATAGCTGACAAGTAACTGCAAGAGTTTGGACAGAAAAATAAAAGGTTAAGACATTTCTTCATGAGGAATCTCACAGGGGTATATATGGTGTGCAGGAAAAATGCAAATTAAAAATGATCTGGCAAGCAAAATATTCTAGGCATGATGCTTATATAAATCATCTGTTAAGTAAAAGATTAAAAAATGCTTCGAGTGAGGCGGCTGCAGCTGAAATGTTAACATATTAGACAGACAGAATAAGCTATTCCTGATCCAGCTGCTCCTGAGTAACCGTTATATAAGCATCACATATCTTTCAGTTTCCAGCTGTGCATTGACTTGCAAAAGTACTTATACCATTTCAATCAAGTCAAAAAAATTCCACCTTGAAGATTGTTTTTGTGGGAGTACCTTGGATATCAAAATGTTTTCAGATTTCTTTTTTTACATAAAAATGAGTTTGTAAAAACATGAATAAAAATGAAATGTACACATGTTCTAGATGTTTTAATGATCTTCCAAAAATATGAAAAGACATTTTACTTTCTTTTTGGCACACTGAGTCACAGAGGCTTTTCAAGGTTTTTTTCAAGTTGTGGCAGAGTATGACGCTGTGGGAGGAACTTTTCTATCCAATAGAATTTCTATCCAATATGGTTCAATCTCCAAGAATGGATTAAAAAAACTGAAGAAAAGTCAGCATTTGATCAAAATGCCACGGAGCGCAGAAAACTTACTTATAATCAATAAGGCGACTTCTTAAGGCACTGATTTTGTTCAGAAGTGTCAAAGGGAGACGAATATAAATGACATATCTTGTCGCATTTTTTCCTCCAAAATGTTGAAAGTCATTTCCCTTCCACTTCACGGTTATGCACCACTTTGTAGTGGTGTAATGCATTCAATTGCAATACCAGGCATTCAGGTGACAAAATGTGGGAAAGTTCAAGGAGTATCAATATGGTAGCAAGACTCTGTATCTGGAAGGTTGCATGAAAGACAAAGGTGTAATTATCAGACAATATGACCATCTTTGTAGTTGTAATATTTACCCTAGTAACTCCTAACATCAACATGATCAGTTTCACCTGACATTCTCATTTGGTTTGAGGTAATAATTTGCTCAAGTAGGGGAAACGGCTATTCATTTAAGTTTCCTAAGTAATCCTCAGGCATCGACTCCTTCAGCAGTAATTATGGAAGTCCAAGGAAGGATCACAGACAGAGAGGATTGGGACATATGAGGACCAGAAGGACAGAGACACAGTTACTGTGAGTGATAAAGCTGGGAATTGAAACTGAATATATTTGGCATTCATCATCTTCGGATGTTTCCTTATCTTATTCCTGGCCACCTTTATAATCTCAGTGATTATAAAGGCAGAAAGGTCGATGGAGAAGAGGGATGATGTATAGCACCAAGGCAGCTGAAGTGTTATTAACTGAAATGGCCATTAGAAAGTTCTCCATCCTGAGCGCTGGACAGGGTCAAAAGCTATTACCCTCTGTGTGGAATAACCTTTGAAATCAATCAGAAACCAAAGGACAGACAAAGTGAATGTGTTCTATTATTCATCAAACTTCCACTTTATTAAAGGTTGGAGTGTAAAATGCCTATTTTGATTGTGATCCAACTCAATGTTTAGCTGCAGGAAAATCTAAGTTAAGGGAAAAAGAAAGGACAGTTTTCCAAGTCCTTCATGATATGAAATGTGAACATCAAAATAATTTGCTCTGTCAGCATGTACTAAAATCATTTAAGAATCCCAGATGTAGTCAACACTGCTTGAAGGACCAATTTTAGTAGCAATAACTGATTATATTGCTTTCTTATGGAGTATTTTTATGTTTTCAATGTTTATTGGTACTGTTGGACCACTAAACACTGGTTAGTGGTCTAATGATGGAATAAGGTAAATAAGACCATGTTTATAAATTTTAATGTCAAAAAGGTTTCCACATTCTTTAGAAAGAGTAATGTTTAATCAGCGTAACGGCTAATTTCATGAGCCAGACTTGCTGCTTTAATTCCAGTAACATAATTGTTTTGTCAAATTGAAGCTACCAGAAGTTCGATTTGGTGCTTTGTGGTCCATCTAAAATCTTGACACAAGAAAAGGAAGTGTGTTCAAATCAAAAGTCCAACTTACTAGTGCAGAAAATGTTCCTCCAAAAAACGTTGCTTCCAATAAAATGAGAGGATTTAAATTTATGTTACAATATTTTCAGCTCAGTCTTGTTTACAAAATGGCTTCCTTGTTCGCATCGAAAAATCTGCTGTCCGACTCAAGAATCTAAAATTATCGACCGCAAAGACTTGTTGCTGAAAAACTACCTCAAATCATGAATCCTCCACCACCAACACCAACAGTTACAAAGTCTTTTGCCTGACAATTTTTGCTTAGTTTCCCTTAAGCATGACGCTACACATTCTCACCAAACAGATCTAGTTTGATCCCAAATTGTAAAGGATTAGTTCAAAGGTCTTGTTCATTCAGATTCAAAATTTTGCAAATCTATATCATCATTTTATTATTTCTTTAAAAAGAAAAGCATGCTAGTGAAGGACGATTCGATCTGTCAATTTTTTTAAAATTAGAAACTAACATTTAGCGGGATAATAGTCTGGAAAGAAGCTCTTCAGGGTGATTTTGGAGTTTGCATATCATATTTTATTCTTGCAAGTCATCTGTCGGTCTTCAAACTGTTAAAATTTACCTTATCAAGATTCTCAAGTTGATGAGTAGCAAAATTTGCTTCTCCAAGACAATTTCTGCCATCTTCTTATTTTGACATTACTGGAAAATACCCTAACACTTGAGTCCAACAGGAATTACAATTTAGAGTCTGGTAAAGGTCAGATAAGCTTCATTAGCTTCTGTACATTAAACTAAAGATTGAATTCCTTCCAATCAACAATCATTCAAGTCAAATTCAAGACAACATGACAATTCTCTAAAACTCCACTAGCCATCAGTATATATGGAGACATTATCCCTCCGTCTGGTAGAAACCCTGAGAGGAGCCAGATAGTTGGCAGAATTACAGCTCTAGATTAGGGTGTTGTAGCCAATCTTTGTCTAAATAAAATATACCACCTTAATTATTTATTGTACCTAGTTTAGCTATGCTCAAACTCTTGTGGGATAATGAAAAGCTTCTGTTTCTAATTGCTTAAAAAAATGCAAATGAACAACAGCTTTCCCCCCCTTCTTTGGGTCTATTTGGGCTCTTCTGTCAGAAAGACTGTATGATTCTTAGGATTCAAGGATCAGATAAAGCCAAGGAATTTAAAGTTGGACAGCAGTAGGCATCTGAGGTTCATGTGGGCATAAAACATACATAAAACATTTTGACATGTTCAAAATGTTGGGAAGCATTGTGGGATGCTGCGAGGGCGCTTTTCTTTCTTTGCTGACCAGCTTCTTGGGTAAACCCTCCATCTGTCTGTGATAATCAGCAAGGCGGCCAAGGCCAGCAGAGAGCATGTCTGTTCAAAACCTTGATCGTAGCTTCAGATGAACGCGGGAGTCCAGAGTTGGTTTCAAGACATCTGCTGTCTCTTTGTGTTCTTCACAGCATGGGTTCTAGAGAACTGATTATACTCTTAAACTCAAGATGATGGAAACATAGCACCATCTCTCTGATGGTACATCTCCATACCAGAAACAGTGCCTGGCAAAGACATTAACACCCCCTTGAACTTGTCCAAATTCAAATCTCAATCATTTTATTGAGATTTCACATGATAGCCCAAAACAAATTATAATCCATAACTTTGAAGAGAAGGAAAATGATTGGTTTTCAATCATTTTCTAAATAAATTCATTTGAATTCAGCCATCTTTACAGTAACAACCTGACAAACAATTTAGATTATAGCCTGGAAAATATGATAATTGAAGTAAAAGGTGGCTCTATATGGGAATAAACCAGGAGAATAGAATGCAAAATACATGTCAAACTTAAAAACAAAACAAAACTGTGTATCATTTTCATTTAACTGTAGTATTGAAATCAATTCTCAAACAGTACGATACACCAGGTTGCCCTCTCATTGCCTCTAGATGTTGTCTACGGCCTCTATCTGAGGTGGTCTGAGTGCAGACAGGGGTCAACTTCTTCTGTCTTCTATCCGTTATACTGGTGATGGATAAAAATGCAAAACTGAGATGGAATTTGTGGTTTGGAGGAAGCTCTGACCTACCCCTTGTAATACATCGCTTTACACTGCTTGGTGTTTGGTCTCAATCCTGCCAGGAACCGAGGTGATGACCTCCGTACGCGACTGTAACTCTAGAAATCTGCCTGAAGCTGTGGATGCTGTCTGGCAGCTGTAAGAGTATCCCAACTTGTTCACTGCAAATGAAAGACACCTCTGCGGTTTTTACATATTAGCCCCCTTAAGTTTCAATTAAGTATCCTCAGACTCAAAGCGGACAGATGAGACTGTGGATTCAATCTGCCCACATCAGATTACCCACTGTAGTCTGGTTTGTTTCCTTCAGCATACTCCGGCTTCTTCCATGTATCTATTGCTTGTGGTAAACTGTAAATGGGACTTCTTATGGCTTTCTTTCAACAATGACTTTCATTTTGTCCTTTAAATGGCCGAACTTGTGTAGTGGAAGTCTAATGGTCTCTATTTACTAATTAGGTGAAGACAAAATCCAGTGGAATCAGAGAAAAGAAAGCTGAATGCAAGTCCATGCTACAATTCTTTAGATTTATTAGTAAAAAAAAATAAAATAAAAATGAGGCATTTTACCCTCACTTTCTTCAACTATGCAGTACCTTGTGCTGGTCGAGCACAATCCCGATGACACAAACTACTAAAAATAGGGAAGCAAAAAGTATTTACAGTTTGTTAATATATGAAACAGAAAAGAAAGCAAATGTAATTAATTTTGACTTTACTTCATAAGTAACTCAAGTAAAAAATGAAATTCACAGCCAGATTCTGTCATCCTGTGAATTTGAACATCTGTTTTCCAGCCACAAAGTGCCATTTTATATCACAATCAAGACACTATTACCTTCAGTTCTTAGAAAAATGCAGAATATATCAAATATGACTTAGATTAAATTTTACTTCATAATTTCATGCCTTGAAATTAGGCTTCTGTCTCTTTAAGAAACTCTTGCTTTTTCCAACACTCTCGCTTCCAGAAGTCATCACAGCATCGTTCCTCTGTTAACCCTTTAACAATGTTTTTATGGATGGTTGCCATGGGAGATTAAAGGACTTCCCAAATGTGCATAAAAAAATCAAAGTCACACTTTTGATGAGGGAATAACATTATAACATGATGTAAAGTAAAAAAATAAATAAAAAAAATCCATTTTACATAAAAAACAGATTTCAAACTTGTGGTATCATAATGAGACCCACTGTTACTGCTGGCAGAGCTCAAGATTTCACTAAAAAGGAACGTTACCCCCGTTTAAAAAAAAGAAAAAAAGAAAATCCATAACCCTACCTGTGTAACTTTGTCTGTGACATTATGTGTGCGGTCTTTGACTTTTGGGGCAATGATGGTCTTCTCAGAAGAAGGAGGGGAGGGACACTTCTTTTCATTGTTGGCTTCAGAGAAGTTGAGGGTGATGAGGGGGATCTTGTTAATGGTGCTGTACCTGTTGAGGTTGGAGTCGGAGGTGGAGCCCAGCAGGCTGGACTTGATGTGGCTGAGTGGCCCTGAAAGAGAAAGCGATGGGGTGAGGACTGCGCCGATCGACGGTGGCCCAGATTTTTGTTAGGATTGTGAACTGTGGACATCAGAAAACAGCCGGGCTGGGTCATTTGTGTCGTGACACAGGGAGTGAGAATGGAGAGGTCCTCGCTGTTGGTGTATGTGGAACCACAACACAACACTGATATTACAGACAGACACCGAAATACAAACTCTACACCCTCTGACTGACCCATCTCGAATTAACAGGCTGCTTAAAACTCCTCATTAAAAGGTAATGTCAACTGTCAGGACAAAAATCAAAGAATGCAACCCAACACTGAAAACAAGTCATTGTCTGATGGAGCTTGAACATACATTTGCAGTCAGAAGTTTACACAGACTCATCATGGGCATCAAGGTTTTCATGGTTTATTGATTTTTATTGATTTATTTGAACAGATTCTGTTCAAATCCACTTCCTGTGTCACTTCTTGTTGTACCACACAAAGTCTGGCACAAATCGACAATTGTAGAAGTATAAAACGACAAAGGAGCAAAATTTCCAGCCACCACCCAAGTCTCTGTGCTGCAGCAGCATAAATAAACAATCAACAATAGAAAACATTCAAATAGCTTCCTAAACCTTGAATGCAATCTGCCTTCATTTTAAACACCTCACTGACATTGAACATAAACAACTTTGAGTCTTGTTCTTCCCTCAGCAACAACGTTCACACTGAAGAGTGTTGTTGCTTGGCGACGTGTTAGCATTTAGGGTGCGGTGGATTTTTGGGTTTCAGACGGGCCAGTGAAGCTAAAAATCACCCAGTTCTGGTCTCCGGATGGTTTGTCTGTGATCCTTTGGGTGAAAGATCTGAATGTAGAAGTTAACACAAATTTGAAAACCTTCATCAAATTATTTGGGTGAATTTTACCCCATGTGGATTACACAAATCCACCGATTCAAACTTACACGCTTAATGTTGTTTTTAAAATTCATTAAAATTAAATGTTGTATAATCTTCCACCCTGAAAAAAAGCAACAAAAACAGTCCAAATAAATCATTAAAGGCCAAACTTAATATGACTAACCATGCCAAAGTTGAGATTATGTAAACTTCCATTATGTAATGCTTCCTTATCCAAGCGTGTTATACTTTCCAGGATTTTACACCATTTAAAAAAAGAACTGCCTAGCAGACATGAAGTTTCTGGCCTCCTACAAAAGCATACAACTCTTCAAGAATATGACACCATCATACAGACACGCACACCGACATGTGGCCCAATGAGAATGATCGAAAGTGAAAAAACAGACTTGCTGATTCAGTTGTGTGAGCCAGCAAAGGAAGGCTGCTCTGCTTTGCTTCCCTTTTCACCAAGAATGTTACAGTGATTGAGAGTCAAGGACAGGGAAACAGACAGCTGAGGGTGAGAGATTGCATGCGCAGCTTCAATGCATGCCACAGTCAGGGTACATCACAGCAGTCATAAAGAATAACTTAAAAGATAAAGCTGAAGCCATACCCCCAGCCATCCAGGAGCGCGATACTAGCAGACCAGGGGAGAGAAGAAATAGGAGGTAGAGGGGAAAGTGGGATTATGGACGCTGATTGGACTGTAGGGTCATGGGTGTAAACAACATCAACATTGTGCTATTATCAGACAGTCACTTTGGCTGATTCTTCGATAACGAAATTAGAGACCTGATGCTGCCAGGTACACTTCTAGAACTTAATGTTCAATGTAAATAAAGAATCAGGCTTTTTTTTCTACATTTTGCCACACTGAAACCACAAGTTTTGAACTTTAATGGGATTCTAAGTGGTGTTTCAAAGTAGGCATAAGTATAAAGTGCAAGTAAGATGCATGGCTTTCATGTCCCGATTCAAATTTTTCACTTCAACTACCATACAAATATTGCAGCTTTGAATATCAGCTGATACAGATATTTATCCAATACAATATCAGCATCGTGCATACTTTTGTTACTTATTTTGTAGTGAGGAATGTTAGAAATGGTTTGATCAAGTTAGCTTACTCAGAACAGTAGGTATGCGAGAGCAGCAGACTGATTTATTATTTACCAACAGGTCTGCTTGAGGGATATAAGCGCTGCTGGATAGAAATATGGAGCTGGACTTAACTCTGGAGTGGAGTATTTGTTATTTTATGTTGGAGATTTTAAATGCAGGCTGATATAATTCAATACTGTTGGCCAGTCATAGAAAAACATCTTAAATGTTGCAAACAAATTGATACCGTGAAAAAGGTTTTGTATCCAGTAGGACAACCAGATGAAACAAATAACCTGGGCTGCCATAGTTTACATTAAAGGATAATCATATGTTTGAATTTATACAAACATAAATCCAACTGCTGCTCACAGACTCTTCAAATTTGATTGAGCTTTCACTATTTTGGAAACAGCAAAGGACAAAAAACGTGTCTCGAAGCCCAAAGCTGAAATCAAGTGATTGCATATGCATGCCATACTTTTCAGTTTGTTATAAGCATTTAAACCATGGATCCGTTTGCTTCCACTTCAGTTATGCACTGCTTTGTGTTTGTCTCTCATGTATAAATAATACTCAATACATACATTAAAGTTTGTGGTTATAATGTGACACAATGTTGAACCTCTGAAAGTGTGTATGAATAAACTGCTGTAGGCAGCAAATAAGTAGCATGTCCTATAAAATCCAGAATAAGAAGTGTGTTTGTGAAGCTTTTGTTTTTTAAATAACTGTGTAGTGTGTGGGTGTGTGTGTGTGTGTGTATCGACTTTAAATGGAAACACCGCCAGGTTTCTATTCATTTAGATGTGGCAGCATAGATTCAAAGGGTGCACAGAGAAAAAACAAAAAAACTGAGGTTAAAGACAGTGGGAGGTTTCACCGCGGAAAGCTTCATTGATTTTCTTCAATAGACAACAAGCAGGAGAGAAATAGAAAGTGTTGTTTCATGCATGCGCGTGCACGGGTCAGTGTGTGTTCTCTTTACTGAGCCCTCCCCAAGCGACTGGCGAGGGTCAGGCCGGTCGTGTACACTCACACTACGTCAATTAGTGCTGTGCCAGTCTTTCGAGAACTTACAAACACACTGTCAGTCATCCACAAAGGCATTTGCATTCAACAGAAATCCTCTGTGGAGAAATTCATGCAAAGAAGCAGGCTTTGCGCGTTATACATGTCTTGTCCAACAGGCGTGCCAAAAGAAGCATAAGTCCAGGATGCAGCAAGCTGCTGTTGGTTACCTTTGATATTGCGACCATTGTCTGAGGAGGAAAGAGACAGGGGAACTGCAGGTGAGTGAAGAAATAGGAATAAATGTGGCATCAGACCTGAAATCACGGCCTATGGAGAGTTCATTGGAGTGAAGCGCACATATCAGTGTGTCAGCTGTTCTCTGAGACTACAATGAAAATCACACTTAATGGGTGAAGTAGACTGATTGTGCTGAATCTGCACTTTAACTATCAACTTTAGAGGAAAAATGACCATGACAGAAATCTAAAGATGATCAGTGACACACAGTATGCATATTTTTACATTTTTGCAGGTGAAAAAAGAAGACAAATTATCAAGTTTTTTTTGGCAATAAATATTTAAATATCTTCATGTTTGTATGTAAAATTAAGTTTAATCATTGTTAAATTATTTTTCGTTGAAAGCACACTGAGTTTCTATTTCTTCCCACTTCAGGCAGTCTCCACAGTGGATTACTGGCCTCTATCTCATCCTATGGACCTTTCTCTTCTGTCCTACCTACCCTACCCTGTGACAATCTAAAGGAGCAATTTATTATGTACAAAATTTAGTTAGTATTCATCAGTTAAAGTGTTATTTCAATGCAGTCTCAAAATATCTACATATTTGATGTGCACATGTTGGGGAGGGCTTTGCTTCTGTTTTACTTTTAGAGCTTTTTCCTGTAAGAGTTTTGGAACATTCTGATGTTGCTTTTTAAAATTAGGATTATTATTTGCTCTCATATAGCAAATAACTTCTAGGATTTTACATCATCATTCAGTACATCTCTGAGCCTCCTCTGTGGTCTTCTTTTTTCTACCTTCCTGCCACCACACTCAATAATCCTTTGACAAAATATTCACCATCTGTCCTCTTCATATGCCCAAACCGTCTCAGCTGAACCTATTAAAGTGTTTTTAACAGCACAACATAGTAGCAGATCCAATAATAATGCCATCTTGTAAAGCTTTACTCCAACTCTTGCAGGTACTGATCTTTAACTACCCATTACACTTTTCTTTATCCAATTCATGCTGCCTGCACCTTCTTCTTGATCCGTCTTGTGCGCTGCCTCTTGTTATGAATGTTTGACCCCAGCACTTAACTCATCCATGCTTTATGCCTCTAGCACTTGAAGCTACATTGCGTTTCTCTCTCATTCACAAATCATTTCCTTATTTTCTCCATTGACTCCTAGCTCCCTTCTTTCTAGAACTCTTACTACAGATGACAATGTTGTCTGCAAATATAATCCATGGGGACTGCTCCCTCTGGTCTTTTATCAACTTATACATCATCACTGCAAACAAGGAAGCACTTTCAACTCATCTTACCTCACATCTCACTGTTGTCTAGCTGTCCTAGAACATGACTTTCACCACCCTCACAAATGATCCCTGTTAGACCTGACTTCTGAACACAGGACCTTCTTCCTTGGCACCCTATCATGTACTTTCTCTAACGCCACAAAGACGCAATGGAGACTGACTTTGTTACACTTCTCCATCAACACTCGAGAAACAAACATCACTTGGATGCTCTTTGTCTTTGTGAAACCTAACTGCTGCTGTAGAAGGGCCACTTCTCTTCTTGACCTACCTTCAGCAACCTCTTCTCATATTATCATAGACTTTTTCCCTAAAGTTCTGCACATCTCTGTTGCTCTTGAAAGTAATAACCAGCACATGCCTTAGCTATGTTTCCAGTTGTTTTTTTTTTGAGTGTTATTTAGCTGCATCATAACAAATTTTGAAGAACTAAGAGTGACTCTTGTGAATATTCCAACTCTCAGGGGCAGTAACTTACACCGGCAGCTAATTTGATTGCGACTGAGCTGGTTAGAGGCATAAAAATTCAGCTCCTACTGAGATTTAAAAATTTCTCCACAGACTACAGTAACTGCCTTAGTAACCAATCAACTAATAGTGGATTTAGTTGGGTAAAACTTACCTTCACTGGCATGCCTGTCCCTGAATGTAGTTTTGTACTTGGAGCCAAAGCCTTCAATGTCATGTACAGAAGAGGCTCTACGAATACTGCACACGGTCTCTCTAGAGGCAGTCGGAGTGAGGCCCGGGATTGACGGCGCTGCAGTAAGAGTGTCTTCTTGGCTCTGGTGTTGGGTCTGGGCAACGGCCTGGCCCTGGTACATCCGATTCCAGGGACCCTTGGGGGATGAGTGGTCTAAGGGGCCCGATACCGGCGTTGAACAATGGCTGGGGCCGATGAGAGCGCGAGTGTCGTTGGCATAGGATGGACTGCAGCTCTCGCGAGTGGTGGGGAGTTGGTAGTCGCGTGTGACCACCGAGCCATCACTGTGTCGAGGAGAGTCCACCATGACCGCGTCTGGGTCCTCTTGAGGAAGGGACTGCTTGCTGATGCCCAGTAGCGGTAAGGCTGGGAAACGGAAGCGGAAGAACCTCCCTCTACCTGATGGGAGAAAAGGTAGAAGAACAGCACTGTTAAGATTCTTCGTGTTCTGGCAATCTCTTGCTAAAATGCTAAGGCTAGAATGTCTCAAAACTCCTGCATGTAGAGCAGGAATGCTTTTAGTTGCATTCCTGCTCTAAAACACTTGAGTCAAAAGGCTGAATTGCCTGACAAGCAGTAACTCAGCTCTGCAGAGGACTGGTAATGAACAATTCATTTTTGCTAGATAAGGAATGCATCTAAAAGTTAAAGGGTGGAGCTCTTGACGACAGGACTTAAGCAACCCTGAAGATGACATTTAGAATGTAGAAATGCAAGCATGACTACCCCATAAACCCTTAAAGGTTTGTCAAGTTACAACTCTACTGGAATAGTGGCAAGAAGAAAGCCATCATTAAATCCTTACGGCCTTAAATAGTAAACTCTTAACCTTCCCACAATAACGATGATCCAGAGCAAAGAGTAAAGACTACTTCATTCAGATCCATGTTTCTCAATTACGGTCCTCAGGGACCACTGCCCTGTTTATTTTAGATGTGTCTCTGTTCTCAAACCCCTGATTCAAACATGCATGACCTCCTCTGTATGCCACCAAGTGAGGCAGAAGCCTGTTAATCACCCACCTATTCAAGACACTTGTGTGGCAGAGGGGAAACATCTAAAACATGCAGGGCTGTGATCCCTGAGGATTGGAATTGAGAAACACTGGCTTGGATCACATATGTTCATCTGCTGAAACGGCCTAGTCAAAGTTCAGACCTAAATTCAACCAAGAATCTTTTTTCAAAACTTGAAATAAATGTGCAAAGACACTCTCCATCCTATCTGACTAATCTTGACCTATTTTGAAAAGATGAATAAGTAAAGGTTGTACCACATTTACTGCAAAAGGGACCTGCAAGATTACAAAGTGCATTTTAGAACATTTTGACTAATATACTATTTAGGTTGGTCTATCACATAAAACTCTAGTAAAAGGTAGAAGAAAGAAAGTTAAAAATAAAGAGCACTACTTAACTACTGAGGGAAAAAAACAGAATGAGATTAACATTGCATGTTTTGACCTTGTACTGCCGTTTCCAGTGTGCTTAAAACAGAACTTTAATAAAGTCCCCAGACCTGATATTTTAGGTATTGGCTAATGGCACCAGAAAGCCTGGTGCTGCTGCTGCAATCTGAAAAGCTCAGATCAAAACAAATGCCTATTGTGCTTCGGGCTCAAGTTCAATCTTCAATTTCCCTTTAATTATTCATAGTGGGGTGGGGGGAACATTTACTGAAATTTTATAATGCAGCGGTGCACTGAGATGGGGATCCTTTAAAGGATTACGTTCAGTGTTTTAATGAGTGACTGATAGCCTCTGGAGAGTTAAAGCCCAGTGTTACAAAGTCATAGAGGATAAATGTAAGACAACTCTGCTCTCAGGAACAGTTGTGAAGCGTAAGACTAACTTTAGGATAAATGCTGAGCTGCCTGTTCACTGACAAACAGTATTTACAAAACACACTTTTCTGCATTTTACATTATGTGCAGTCATGTTATGACAGCAACGCTTGAGGATTTAAGCATATGGAGAACAAATCGTGGCCTCCGTCTAGTGAATCATTTAGCCGCGTGAACATATGGCATACATATTGCATTTGTGTTTCAGCTCCCAAACACAAGTCTTCCTGCCATAATGAAAGCAAAAACCATTTGCACTCAAAGTGAGAAATGCCAACAAGAAGTATTCTATATACAAATTATGAAGAGCAACTAAATCCAGCCAACCAACGTTGTGTGGCCTAGTTCAACCTCTGCTTAATTTATTCTAGTAAACAGCAAGGGAGGGAACGATCTACAGCCCTGCACAGTGAGGAGGTGTGACTTCTTAGTGAGCAAATTAATTTAATTGTTCTAATAATAACTCTGCTAATGCAGATCAGACCTGAGCATCCAACATCCTGACTTCACTGCAGCGTTACTATTTTGCGGTTGAAATTAAGTTCAGGGTTTTTATAACAGTTTCAGGGCGTTCCTCCAAAATAAAGTCATCTTTTGTTCCTGAAGCGCCAGATGATGGGTATTCCATATAATACCCATCATTTTGCAGACATACATATTTTATGCATGTCTGCATAAAATACAGACATGCACTGCAAAAAAGCAATTTTTGTATAATTTCTTGTGCAAATATGGAAGTACACTTGAAGTAAGATGAAACAAGCTTACAAGTAACTTTTCAACTAGAAGTAGGACAATAGGTAAATAACTCCATAATATTACTGAAAAAGTACCTGTTCCACTGGCAGAAATGGCAATTTAAAAATAAAAAAAAACTCATGTTTTTCGATACAAGGTTTTTGCGCTAAGATGAGGCGGATTTTCGGCTGTGTCGAAATTATTGTATTTCGCAAAACTGCAATGGAAATACTTTTTGACGTCACACAAATCGTGTGGTCAACAACCGGATGTTGCTACTGGTAGAAACGATGAAGATGACGACAGGAAGTGGTAGATCCTATGCTGTTTCATGACCTATTGCATAAACAAATGTATTCACGTGCGATTTTGGATGCATTTTTTTATTTCATGGAAACATTGCAACTGCAAAATCGTCAATAATCAATAAATTCACTCCATAAGCCATGCATTTTTAAAATGAGATCTTAAGTCAGATGCACAATAATAATGTGTGCTTACAAAAGTCTTCTATTCCCATACAAAAACAGCCAATTTGAAGCTTGCAGGAGCAGCTGCCCTGAGTAAACTTCCTGGGTTTTCGGCGTGTAAAGTGTTTGAGAGCGTCTCTTCTCTCCTCTGTCTTCTCATTCTTTCCCTGCTCCACCAGGCAGCTTTACACAACCAGTGGACACACAGTGGCCCTTGTTGCTATGATACCGGAGAGTAATATTTGCATTGAATATTAATTGGGCCTTCAGTTGGGGAGAGAAATGTCCTTCTGTAACACGAGCATGATTCAGTCGACAGGGGAGAAGCCCAAAAAAGAAAGGAAAGCTGTTTAAAAAAGAAGGCCAAAAAAACGCTAATGTCCTTTTGTTTCTGCCTCCAGTTTGATTTCTGCTGACATCAGACTTAACTACAGCAGTTGTGCTGTGAACGTGCTTAAATGATTTGCATGAAGCATTATTTTACCTACAGCAGTGTTTACCTGAGCTCCCTGTCCTCCAATTATACAGATTATTCTGCTTTGCCCTGCTCTCATTTATTAAAGAGAAAATAAGGGTGTTATTGCACTGAGCCCAAAGTAATGGAAGTTAATTTTAACTCTTTTCCTTTCATTACACATTTCCCAAAGGCGGGAAAATGCAAATGAGAATAAAGGCGCCACAATGCGATGAACCCTATCTGGGTTTGAAATGAGCATAAAATATATCTAGATATTCAAATGTTCTGTAAAAATATTTCCTCCCAACTTTCTGACAATGAAATCTACTTAAATGTTTCACATTTTAAGTCTTAAAGGTTACCAAACACTTCTATTTATTAAATGCTACAATAGGCCAGCTTTTATACAGATTCTTTTATGACTTTCTTTAATTTCTAAAGTTTACATAATTTGGTAGAATTGCCTTTAATCTCTCTGTCTTGGGTCAGATGTTTTAGGTTGTTTTCACATCTGATGGTCCAATAGACACGCTTAGATTGGGCACCAAAGTTGTTACATTTTCAGCTGCTGTGGTTCTCTTTCACGCCTGTTCACCCTCTCTTGTGCCCAAGATGTCTTAAGATGTACTTCAACATCTCCTCATGTCGTTTCCTAATAATGTCATTCATATTGAGAAGTGCACCAGTCAAACCACGCACACAAACATGACCCTTTGCTCCCAGTTGGGATTTTATTCTCAGCCTTCCAAGCTTCTCTTTTTTTCATCCAAATGCAACACAGGTAATTATGGCCAAATACTTCAATCTTGGCTTTATCAAACCACAAGACACCTTTAAAAAAATTAAGATCTTTGTCACTTTGTCCTCAACAGTAAGATGGCAAGACATTTTCTCTATAGTTTCTTGAACAGATGAAAGTCTCTTTTCCACTTATCTTGGCTGCAGCCGTGCCCCCAGCTCAGTTCGTGCCTCGACTTTTGCAGCAGCTTTTTTATTCATTTGTATAAGGAAGATCTTGATCGTCTCCAGTCAGTTCAAAATACCGCTGCAAAGCTTTTTACCAGCACACGAAAGAGACGGCACAGTTTTAATCTCTAAATCGGCTGCAGGTATGTTAAAATTTTAGTATTTACTTTCAGAGCGCTGTGCGGTCAAGCCCCAGCAGACATCTCAAAACTTTTAGAGACCAACATCTCTTCTCGTGGTCCGAGATCTTCCAGTCTAAGGCATTTAAAGGTTCCTCGACCACGAAAGACCAGAGAGGATTCATCTTTTAGAGTGGAAGCCCCCAGATTGTGCTTTTAATCTTTGTGCTTTTGACTAGTTTTATGCTGGATGACCTTATCTGATGTGTTCTGTTTTAATGAGTTCTTCTGTGTTTTTAATATTTGTTCCTATTGTAAAGCACTTTGTGGTTTTCTGACCTGTGAAAGGTATAAATAAAATGTACTTACTAAGTGCATAATTATGTAGCTCTGAGGAAGTGGTCCCGGTTTGCTACATTAAAATATAACGCGAGTCCATGGGGGTTGCGGAATGGATGCAAAAATCAATTAGTGCAGCTAATGCATCACCCAAAATGAGATCATGTAACACTTGGATCATTACTGGAGCAAACCTATAAAAGTGCAACACTTAAAAAAATATCAGCTTACATCCATAGAAGCTCCTTTGTTCAGGATAAGGGTGGTGGTTTTAAAATGGTTTAAAACTTCTTGCAAATAAAAAAGTGTTGAGAGCATTTGTATTCAACCCCCTTTATTCTGTTACCTCCAGATAAAATCTAGTGCTACCAACTACCTTGAAAAGTCACCATATTATCAATCAGATTTACAGTGTCTATATACGTTAAATGTTTTAGACTTCTGCAAACACTTAACTTATGTTTGAAGCATATTTAGAGTCTTCGTCTTGCTTCCTATCAACTCTGACCAGGGCAGAATTATGGCTTACAGATAATAAGAAGCCAGAAAGTATCATTTTTTATTTTATATAAAATATTCTAATTTCCTGAGACATGTAATTTCGGGTTTTCGTTATCTGAACACCATATTCTTCAAAATTACAATAAGTAAAAGCTTAAAACATTTCACTCTAAGAGTAATGAATCTATATGAGCTTTACTTTTTGAAAGGAGTGACAATAAATAAGAACTTTTTCCACAATATTTAAATTTTTTGAGACGTACCAGCAGGACACATTCCCAAAGTCAAATCTGCACACTCATATATACTATTTGCCAGACTGTGCACAAGAATAACAACAATAAAACCTCTTCATTATACTGTAAACTCAACACACTGCCTGTTCTTCACATCACGCCTCATTAGGCAGAGCAGCTTGTTAAGAGCTCTGTCCAATTACAGTCATCCTGAGGTGACCTCTGGTCCTCCTTACTGCTGTTTTCTGTATCAAAGATGGAAAGAGCAAAAAGAGACAGACTTTTACAGGATCAGGAGGAGGAGGAGTGAACCTCTGGGGAATGGCATTGTACACCATTACACCACAGCAACTCTCACAGCGCACTTCAAGTAGTTCATCAGGCCTTCCTGGCAGAGTATGAGCTATAATTGGGCCAGACCTTAGAGATGATAGCGGGCAAACATCAGTGTCTGCTAAAGGCCGGTGTCAACATGCCAAAGCATTTGTCGAGCAACCAATTCCTGCAGCTGCAACGAGCACAAGCTGCCCAACATTGTGATTTATGAACAATCAATAATTGCAGAAAAATCTAAAAGACAATAAGGTTAAATGAACTTAAATTTGCAAGCTTGTAGGAGTGTCTTTTGATTATCCATAAAGCTTAAATGAAAGCTAATGCCAAATATCACATTATCCGACTACCACCAGTTTCACCCTGAAGAGTTTGTCGTCTCTACTCACGCTGGTCAGCTTTGGAGGGAGACGTGTGGTTGAGTCTCTCCAGCGAGTCGCAGCTGACGTCGTCCAGGATGTAATCGAAGTTCAGGATGAACATCATGACCACGCCCTCCTCGTTCTTCACCGGGATGATGTGGGTGGTGCAGGGGAACTTGGAACCTAAGACAGGAGATTAAAAAAAATAAATAAATAAAAATCTATTTACAATTATGCACTAATCTGTGTCCTAAAGTTTGTGTTCATAGAGTGATGAAATGTAGAAGCTCTTTTTGTCCAAAACAACTGAGTTAAAACTGATTCAGTGCTCAGAGTACAGACTGAGTGTTAACACTCTGACATTCAAAAATGGCTGCAAAGGAAGAGGGACAACTGAATATGTTGTGCTGGGACTAGAACTGACAAAAACAAAATAAACAAAAAACAATTCTGATACTTAAGTTAAAGACCCTTTTCATACTTTTTGCATTAAATGTTTTTAAAGGGTGAATATACATTTTCAACTAGTTCAGAGTGCTGTGCTCTCTGCTATGCTAAACCTAGTTCCCACTATGGAGCCTGACCCGAATGCTAAGGCTAATTAGCATGGGCAAAGATGATGGCGGATAAACAGATTTCCTAGAACAGGAAGTTTGTCTCTGCTATTAGCACATTTAATTGCACGTAAATAAGCTTGATTAATTAATGGCTCTGATTGGCTGTTTCTGACAGGGCGGTGCATTTCTGCAGGTGGCAGTAGGAGAACTGAGAGCAGGTGGAGGAGCTCAATTTTTTCACAGATTATGTGCCTTATTACACTGTGACAATTTTAACAAAGATGCAAAAGTCATTTTTTATAAACCTTACCTCCTGCAGTCTTACGTTAACCAATAAAACACAATGAAGCATGTGGTTGAAACATGACAAAAGTCTAACCAACTTGTGAGTAAAGGAACAAAAATAGCAGGCAGGTTTTACCGCAACAGAAAAAGTATGTCAGGTTTAAAAATAAATAAATAAAAAAGGAATCAACATGGACATCTCTGGAAGACGCTCCCTCTCGCATTAGGCTCTAAGTCTTGCTGTCACCACAGTGCTATTTATAGCTTACCCAGCAGGCACCCAGCCCACTGCGTTTCTTTTCTTGGGGGGAACAGAGACAAACTGCTGCACATACACACACTCAACCACATCCTATCTTCTGATACACAACATGTGTGCATGTGCGTGTGTGTGCGTGTGTGAATGCACAAAAACCCAATGTGACAGACTAATTGCAGAAAGCCAGTCTTATGTGATTTTCCTGTATTCCACTGGTTCAGTGTCTCGTTTTTGTGTTGTGCCCTAAAGCAACAGTTCCACCAGGCTGGAGTTTGATTTATGTTTTGGGGAGCTGCAGTTCTGCTGGGCTAAGCAGTTTGCTGCTCCTAATAGTAAATCATCAACACCATGAACGGATCAAGCCATTATTTTTCAGTGGAGTAGGAGAGAGGAGGGGGGGTAACAGGTGTTATCACAACTCTTCTCAATTGCATAAAAGAACCCAGAAGCTTTTTGTTTTTATTGTTTCCAGGTGACAGGAATAACCCCAATCAGCTGATCTTTATCCACACCAGCAGCTGGAAAAGTGGAATTTAACAACTTTTACAGCAACATTTATTAACGCCTGGAGACGTTAAAAAATTGAGAGTTTTAACGATGTTAAATGCTTATGGATTTAGTGGAAAACCGAGGATTGGATGATGTAAACTCTGTAATGGTATCATCGAAATAAACTACAAGAAAGCGGAGACACGGTCTGGTGTAGTTTTGATTTTTTTTTTTTAAAACATGTCCTGTATGGCAGCGTAGCATTCAGAACCGTTGTCTGAGTGTCAAGGTGAGGCCCAACAGATTTACTTTGACAAGTAAATCTGGGATTCGTCTTGATGCTCATGTTTATGAAACGTATAAATTGGAAAACATAGAAACTACAACATGGATATCTATACTAACAATCCTTGTTTTGATGTTCCTTTGACATTATTGCTTAACTGCTGTGTTTTTATAGCTATGATTTTCATTTGAAAGCCCTCAAACTTAAAACAAAATGTGAAAAAGTCCAAGGAGGAACCAGTACAGCAACTCTGTTAACGCAGCGACTAACATGTCATAATTTGATTCACATTGTTTGCAAATGAAAATGATGAGCATCTCCATGGAAACAAGAAGGAGCTCAGGAGAGAAGCAAATGTTCATTTGGCTCAAACTCCTGAATAACAAAGTAAGATCCTTATCTGGAATCAAATCACAGGGAAAATTTACATGATCCAGTCCTAGAAGCAGGTTCCCTCCGTTGGGTTTCTGCACAGAGGCTTAAATCACCGGGTCTTTTGTCGCTGTCAAACATTATTGTTTGAGGATGCGCACGCTCACACACAACCCCACATTTGCATTGACATGAGAGTCCACACAAATGCAAATTTAATTCTTTTAACTTGGCATTTGCAAACAAAAGTCTTTATCGGAGCAAGCGCTTCAGTTGTAGGTGGAAAATCAAGAAAGTGACGCATCAGAAATGTATTTACTTGTTTTGCAATTTGTTTAATGGTACATCCGACAGTGAATACGTTGCATTATGCTGTAGAAATGTCTATCCTATATATGCAATATATAGAGCATAAACAGCACCAAGGAGTCAGGTATTGGTTTTATTCTTTTACCGCCAGAGGCATTTTATCAACTCACAAAAGTTGAAACATGAAATTAAAACAAAAGAACTTTATTTGCAGTATAAAATTTACTTTGGAGCACAAATAATATAAAAATCAGCTTCAGAAATATGCTAATCACAGGAAGTGAAAATCTACTGTATTTTTCTAGATTTGGTAAAAAAAAAAAAAAAACTTGTAGCAAATAGGGCTGCATTTACCTTCAGGTTATGTTAAGGCAATGCTATTTATGGGACTTTGCAATGCTAGCATATTTTTGCAATTCTGACAATATTGGTAATTACTGTGGTGACAATATCGGTTTTAGTATATGCTTGTTTTCTTATTTCTCTGTTTCTCATCTGTGCTTATATAGCTCTGTAGCTTAAAGTCATTAGTGTCCACAGTCAGAATCTGCTTCAGCCTCAACTACTCTAAAAAGCTGTTTGTGTTACTTTTTAACACTGAGCTTAACAAGATTATTGCCACAGAACTGAACGTGAACTACTTGAAGTTTTGCAACAAATCTGATTTTCTCAGCATTTATTTCCTGGCATTAAACTATTGGGGCTCCCGAACTGGAAGTTTTGGTTTCAATCCTTAGACTAATCTCTGTAAACAAAGAGGAAAGTCAAACTTTTTAAAACAATTGGTGTTTGTGGCTCCATGCATAGAAATACACCATCTTTAAATAGAATGGTTGGAATCCAACTGTGTTTATAATTCATGACCTCTAAGTATTATGATCTGCAGAATGTAGTGGTTGATCGTCTGTAGACAATGTAGAGATTAGAGTATCTGTGCTGTCATACATATCATCTTCAACTGTTTACACTAGAAACAGTTTATATTTAGAATCTGTTGATACGTTTACATGAGAAATAACCCAATTTTGAGGGTTGCAAACTATGAATCAGGTTTGACCCAATTCTTTTTGAGTATAGTTTGACAAATGATCGAGGACTCGGGGGCAGGGGGGAAAGAATGTATCATCCAATTATTACTCAGGGAAGTAAATGTGTTTTCCTTCATTTTAAAATTTGATGAGTTGGTTTGTCTAAAAAGTTTAGAAGAGAAGCAAACGGCAGTATTGTAAGAGACAGAAGATGGGTGAAGGCACAGAGCGAGGCAGAGGGGTTGGTTCAGAGCCCGGGAAAAGTGTTTGTTCTCCTTGAACTGTTTCACATTAAGTCGCAACCAGAAAGTGCATTTATTGGTATTTTGTCAGATAAACCAACAAAAGTAGCACAATGTGAAGGGGAAGTGGATTTAAAAAACATCTGAAAAGCATGGAATGCATTTCTGTCAGCCTCCTCCACTGTGGTACATAACATGCAGTCCACTGTTTCCAAGTCTCTATTTGTAAAAAGGCTTAGTTAAAGTTCACCTACAGGTATTTTAGTTCTATTCAAACTTATTCACGACATTTTAGTTGCGTTTCTTATTTAATGCAAACACTCCAATTGCACAATTGAGTTTTTTAGGCATTAGCGGAATATTGTCAATGTTTGTAATGAAAACGCAGCTACAGACTGTCTGTCCTATTCCTCTGTCATTAACCTACCCGTGTCTGCACCTGTTTTATTTATCTGTTGTGATTCCACTCACTTCCTCCTGTTTCCCCACCGGCTCTAATGTGCCTCCCCTTCATCTCTCTGAGAAAGAAAATAGCTGCTCAGGTTCTCAGCAAGAAGACCGCCTGATGTGTTAAAACTGGACAGATCAAACAGCTCCCCAGAAGCCGCTGCTGCTACCCATGCAAATTTCTTCTTGCCTGCTTGCCTCGGAGAAGGGTCGAAGCCACACACACACGTACGCATAACACACACACACACACACACACACACACACACACACACACGTGTGCACGAGGGGATCCTCATGCAAACAGAAAGCCGTTTACATTTCTCCGCCGCATGTCGAGCGCGCCGCAAACACTAACAAGACCCGTGCGTCTCGGGCTCAGCGTGCCCCAAACTGAGTCAGTCGCTCACACACGGCCTGCCAGCAGCATTAATTAGCGGAATGTTCCCTGTCCGAGTGAATCTAATAAGCGGGCGATGAAGCTGGTTTACATGCTGCAGCGTAATGAGAGAAAGCACCTCTGAAAGGCACTAAAACAACTTCAGTCGGAGCAACTCCGGCTGGAACGTTTCTAGGGAAATGCTCTGTTTTAACATCGCCAAATACACATCTTTAAAAACATCAAAAGTGAGAGAAAACAGGAGAAAGAGAAAACTACGAGTCTGTGCTCTCTTGCACACTCAAACATACAGTCATGGATGGGTGAACAATAACACAAACACAATCTGTTCTGTTCTGGTCTCTAGGCCTCAGAGGATGGGAGGAAGTGCTGACTTGAGGAAGTAGGGAGAGCGAAAAACTTTTTGGCAAGGTGAGAGTCGGCTGATAAACACAGAGCTGCCAATCATCTGCCCCAGTACATCAAAGAGGAGCCTATATGTATGACGGCGTTGTTAGAAAGCTGGTCAAGGTCAAGCCGTAAGGCTGAGAGGAAACGCGGGACTTATTGATTTAAACATTTTCCGCTTGGCTTGGTTTCCTTGCTGATGCGGTGCTTCCTACCTGGATTATCGGGGGCTACCTGGTAATCTGTTGCTACACAGATGGCTCGGCAGGATGGCAGCACAGTGTGCCGTCGAGTGCAAACACTAAATATGCCAGATCGCAGTGGGCCAACGAGCTCTTTGAAGTGTTGGGAGCAAAGCGGTGCAAAGAGTCGCGTCTTTTGACTCCATGACACTCAGGTGCTTCGGTGAGTCAGCCGTTATCCTCATAGACCAAAGATTATTGGCTTTACATGAATGCAACTGGCATGCATGTTTCATTTATTGCTTCTGGTTATTGTGTTTTATTTTGGATATTTCTTCCAGTTCCAGTGTTAAGTTTTCTGTACAATATTAAACTTTTATTAGTCTTCGAGAGGGCAAACTTTCATTGTCAATATATTACTTGAAAATGGCTTCAGAACAACAATATTATCTTTTGTCACAATAATTACTGAGGTAATTTATTCAGAAAAGTGTATCGTGACAGGCCTTCTCATTTGTGGCAAAACTGATATAAATGGATGTAAACATTTTCTCAAATAGAGGTACTTTCTCCACGAGACAGCCTGACACATGCTAGCAGCGCTAACGCTAACGCTTATCAGTGAAGTAGCACAGTGTTAAACTCCAGGACAAACTAAGCTAACGAGGGTAGGGGATACGGCCTTAACTGTAATTTAATTGAATCCAATTTTAAAAGCAGCAATTGTTCCTGCACTTTTCCATTACATGGCCCCAATATCACCTTGGAGTGAGGATTAACAGCCATGCAACTGTTGGAGCGGGGGACGAAGTTGAGACGAGGACAACGTTACCTCAGTAGCCAAGTGTTCCCACAGAGCTGTGTCTTAATTACAGTTCAGGCTCCACACACACAAAAGGAGCAAGACCCATGACCATAAAATCACCTCCTCGATTATCTCACTTCCCTCACAACGCCCCACTCTCTCTCTGGGATTACATTCACTCCTCTCTAGTATGGCGGTGCCTCATTTTAAGCTTGAGGATTCACCATTTCATTTCCTTTTACCAAGTTATTGGCTAAGCATTGAGACGGCTCCGTTTTATGAGAATATGAGTCTTCCTGATTGGGGACAGTCTCAATTTAGCTTGTGAAGCTCAATTAAATTTGGAGGAAAAAAATAAAGCAAGACAAACCCTGAATCAAATAGAGCAAAAAAAAAAAAAAACTGATGGAAGAACTAATATGTCCAATTGTTTTATGTTTCATAATTATAAAAATTCTAGTCACAGCGTTGCTAAAATTTAACTGGGTACAAATCCTAATTATTCAATACAATAATTGCAAACATGTTACAACTTGAAGCTACTTTAGATTCAGACAAATCAAAATGAAGGTGATGACTCTTCATCCAACACGTCAGTAAAATCCTGGTTGGATTTTGTGGATTAGAAAATCTTGTTTAATGTGCCTTAATCACACTTCACTGCTAGCAGAGTATACTAAAACAAATTTAAAAATTAGAATTTCAATTTACTTGAAATTTTATTATATTTGTTAGTACAAGCAATATTAAATAATTAGCTAAAAAATAATCAGCAAAACCTTTTGATCACAATTTAGTTGAAGATGTCGCCTTTGTTAGCCATTCAAAATAAATGAGAAAACCATCTTAATGCTTTAGTTTAGCTAAGTTCTTGTACACAAAAATATTAGATTAAATCTACATAATTAAAAATGTATGCGGTGTTACAGTAGTTTGATTTGTTAAATTCTGTTGTCTTCATCAGTGTATTTGTATTAAACACAAATTAATATTGAAAAATTAAAACTGGCAATAATCATGTTTGACTCCAAAATTAACTTATTGAGTAAACTCAAACAAGGAACAAAATAACAGGGATTGTGTCAACATGACCTGTCAGGGATAATGACATCTGTTATTAGAACTGGACGTGCTGCTTACATTTCATTATGTTTGCTGAGTAAATTCCACCTTGTAAATATGTCCTATTGGGAACGGCCAGCTTTGTGTGAATTCACGCTGCATCGGTGAAACAAAATTAAATCTCGCTGTCTGAACAAACAGGCCGTCTCTGCTGCTTGCGCCAGGCCTGTTGAATTAATGAAAAGCCCTCTACATGAAACAACAAAACTGTTTCAGGTGAATCTACCCTGTAATTACTCATTCAGTTGACCAAGAGAGCATTACTTCAGTCAGCTCAGCTGCATTAACCAAAACCTAACAAACAGATTTAACCAACATAGATTACTTTGATTAGGAAAAATGTATTCAATTGAAAAAAACAAAAACAAAAAAAACAAACTACCTTGTTAAAATCTCAATCAGAATCCTGTTTTGATTTGGTGTGACTTAATTCTGCAAATAGACATTTTGTACATATTCAGGTTCAAAAATCTCTATTTATTTGGTATCTGTGTGCACCAAACCATCAAGATTACACTCTGGATTAAGCAAACTTAAATAACTGCTGGTAGATGACTTATTGGCCATTACAGTGTGTGCTCACAGTTGGCATGGGGAAGGGAGCTCAGGGTTTCAAGATGCTGGAAATGGTTTACTAAGCAATTTCATAAGCCTTGGGCCTCAGTGTCAGTGTCATTATCCACAAATGGACAAAACACAGAACAGTGGTGAACCTTCCAACGATGGCCAAAGTTACCCCAAGACTGCAGCGACGACTCATCCAACGGGACATAAAAGATGCCAAAACATCTTCCAAAGAACTGCACTTGTCTCAGTTAAGGTCAGAGTTCATGCTTCCGTCATAAGAAATAGACTGGGCAAAAATAACATTAAGGCTCGTATCAATTTTTCCAGAACACACCATGAGATCCCCAAGACTTTGCAAATTGACAATAGGTGTGGCTCCCATTTCATCTGTTATAAAAGTAACAACATTTCAGAAAACGATCATAACACCAATTTTGAAACATGATGGTTTGAGACTATTTTTGCCGTTTCAGAACTTGAAAGACTTGTGATAAAAGGAACCAAAACCTCTTGAAGGAGAATGTCCGGCCATCAGTCCGTGACCTCAAGTTGAAACCAACTTGTTAAAAAGGCTTTTCATCCTGGAAAACCCTCCAATTCTGCATAGATGATTGGGCCAAGTTATCGCAAACGCTTGATTTGCCTTGTTGCTGCTAAGGATGGCCCAACAAGTTACTAGGTTTAGGGAGCAATAACTTTAATCACACAGGTTTGGATTTTTTTCTTCCTTCACCTAAACATCTTCAATTAAAAACTGCATTTTGTGTTTACTTGTGTTGTCTTTGACTAATATTTAAATTAGTCTGATGTTCTGAAACGTGTGTGAGAAACTTTAAAAACATCGGAAATCAGGAAGGGGGGAAAACACTTTCGCACCACTGTAACATATCCTTCACATTGCTTCCTTTTCCTTCACACTCCCTCGCACACACACAGATCAGTGTAACATTGCTGACTGGCCGTGTCTTCCAGTGATGCGAGATAATGATATTTGGGAATGTTGACAGTAGGGATTTGGGGGAAATCTCGGTAGTAACATGGCAGTCACAATAATTTGAAACTGCAGCCGGGGGTTTTATGATCTACACTAATAGACACTGTGACTGTTTAGGTATGAGTAAGAGATTCTAAATGACTGACACTGGTGTGAGCTGTGCCTCCAGCAGAATAGAGCTGTTGCACTTTGAGGTGTTATAGTGACATCTCTCACCTTCTTTCCCAATCCGCCTGTCTCTCTCTCTCTCTCTCTCTCTCTCTCTGCCTGTGAAGTGTTCAGCCTCCGCAGCCTGCTGAGGTTAATTGTCATCAAATCAACTTCTTCAGCTCGCTCTCTGACCCTGTGTCAGCATGTGTCTGAGTCAGGCACTTCTGCTGACAGAGGGTGAGAAACTACTTTAGTTCATGAGTAATAAGGCCTTGCAGTGCACTGGAAATAAAAACCGTACGATGGCTCATTGAAAATAACTAGTAAGTCACCAAGTGTCTCTGCGAAGCTGAAAGAAATAATTCTGCTACGAACAACAGATAATTAGGCTAAGAAAATAGAGATATAATCTTCTAAAAGGAAATAACTGAACTTGGAGTAGCGTACAGGTATTGCAGCAGTTTTAGTTTAAGTCCAAAAAGTTACCAAAACCATATCTGCTCATATGCTTATCTAACTAATTATTTATAACCTTTCGTGTCCTTTTATGGCCATTTATTGGGTGCAGTGTTGTTCAACTGCAGCTATAATAAAGATCACAAGGAAAGATCCTCAATGGCAACCCTGTAGCTCAGACAGCATCTCTTACTATACATATGATGATGGACAACTTTATATTAGTTTGTCGCCACATAATATAGAAACAATAACAAAATTGTCTTTCCAAGATTTAACTAAATCTGCCTACAATGTTTTTAACATTGCAACAATAAACAATTTCTTGCCACAAGACAGAAAAAATGTTACATACTTTCATTTTCAGTAGGTTACACAATTGTATGTCTGTAAAAAAATAATAGGATTTTCAGTTTTAGTCATGTTTTAGCTGTTCAATTGCTTTAAGTTGGGATGTTAGTCTTTAAATTTTCTGTTTCCGTCATTTTATTTGCCGTTGTTTTCCTGAAAACCACTTTGGATAGTCTTGTTTAAAAAGTGTTATACATATCAGTCTCATAAAGTCAACAAACATATTAATTCATTGCGATTTAATGCTTTCACAATGTGAAAATGTTGGTGGTTGGTTGTAATACCTTTTTATGTTAAACCAGAGGCCGTCTTTTCTGACTGAGCCTCTGCTGAATCAGTCTCCATCAAAGCTTTGCCTGTGGCGCAGCAGAGTGCTGATCTTGGCCTGGCATTTAGCAGACGGTAGCTCTACAGGGCCTACTTTCTGTGCGTAGGATTTCCCATGTTGCTCGATTCATCAGATTTAAACAGTCAAACAGACTAGTGGGCAGTAACATCATAAATACCAACAATATCAGGGATATATAAAAAAAGGAGTAATTTTCTCCATACTTTTGTTGTTGCTTTCTGCCATTCTTGCATGTTTCAGGTTATCAAAAAAAAAAGTTAATTTCAGAAACTGCACGAATACAAACAGGTATAATTTTATTAGAGAAAAAAAAACAATTTTGATTGATGGCAGGGTATCATATCCCTTTATTAAGTGTATGAGGTAATTACTCTTTTCATTTTTTTCAGGTTCAGGTTGGTTTTGGGAAGTTTTTTCCCTTAATACAACCTTTTAAAAATGTCTTATTGTACACCAGTATTATTAAAGCCCATCAAAAATATTGAGGATGGGTCTACTGCAGGATAAATCCTGGAAATGTGGCAAAGACAATGGTCATTTTCTTCATATTTTTTGGGAATGTCCCCTGGTGTTTCCTGTTCTGACGGAGATCATTCTAAATATGGAAAAAAATTCAAAGAATGGATGAAAGTCATGACAGAAACTGCCTCAAATGTTAGTTGCTGGGGTAAAAACAAATCAGATATCAATGTCCTTTATTAAATCATAAGATAGAGTTCACTGTATAATTTTATTTTCTTATGGGGACAGGGGAAGTAGTGCCATGTTTTTATGTGTATTTTTTAAAAATATGTGTTTATGTTTCAAATATAGAAATTAAATCATTTAAATTACAAAAAAAATGGCATTTCGCATGTACTCGGTTTTGATTTTAAAATTTTATAATCAACATTTAGGAGTGATGAAAAACGTGAAAAAAAGATGAACTTTATTAGAGTGCATAGTTTTGCAAATCTCTGTGCAGGATTGCGAAATCTCTAGATTCTAGAGAATGAAAAAGCGGTATGTAATCTAACCAATGAATGAGACTGACGGGGGGAGGAGGGGAACGTGAATGTCTGTTCATCCCTTTTTTCATATTCAATCTGTGAATGAGCGTAGGCAGACATAATGCAAGTCACATGACACACACCGACTAAGTGAATGGCGTCTTATTTGCATGGAGCTGGTGTCGTATAGCCGGGTGGGTGTGTTAGGAAACTGAGCCGGAGCAGGGTGGGGGAGGGGGCTGTCAGACTGTTTACACTCTAGTTGGTGTAATATCATCAGATAATGGCAGAGTGTGTGAGTTTAATCCATAGATGCAACTTCAGAGTGGCCTACATTATTCACAGGCGCCGCTAAGCTGCAGCTGTCAAAGATCTGATGGTTACAAGTGGAGGTTAAAATGTGAGAAAATATGCCACGTTACACAGTTATAGTCTGTAAACCATTAAATCCCATTAAAAAAAACCAACTTGTTTATGTTTGTGTGAATAAAACCTGATATTCAAGATTAAATTCTTGAATAAAAAGAAAATATTGGCAGAGCCCTACTGCAGTCTGATCAATAGAAGTTCTAACAATTGAGCACAATTTGAAATGCTTAAGTGTAGTAAATAAAAAAATAATCTGACTATATTTTTAAATTATGAGATGATTCGTTTATATTTTAATCTTCAGTTAAGAACATCTTTATGTTGAAAATTAGGTTTTGCTGCCTTGCTTAAACCGGATATTTTTCTGCTCTCCTTATTTGAGCCTGAATTGTAGGAAAACAGGGGGAATGCAAGAGAGCTCCAAAGATGCAGCAGTTGCCAGGACAACACTATGCTGGACTGCACAGAAAGACTTTGTGCAGGGATTGAGAAGTGATGGCGTGACAGACAGGGAGGTGTTCATAAGCAGAAAATGAAGCAAGCACAACTCGTGTTGCCACATTCTCAGAATGCTTCTAAACCGTTCAGGTTTACACAGAGATACATTTCTATGTTTTACAAAGATTTGCAATTGTGAACAGCACATGAAAAACCACAAAGCAGACTCATTGAGAGACATCACACAAACACACACACACGCACGCACGCACGCACGCACACACACACAATGTGGTCTTGCCAATTAATCCACCTTTTCTGTGGCTCACAAGAACTGGGGACTCTTATTCCAAGCACCTCCTCAACATTCACGAATAACTTGCCGTGTTTAGGCCCAAAAACAAAAACACAATAGTCGTTTCAGGCTGTTGAGAGAGAGAATTATTATTATTTATTCAGAAGCAGCTCTGTGGGAACAACAGCTCATATTCAGCTGGATCTTATTTCTCATTGCACTTTACTGTCATCTGCTCATTTGTTCCTCAAACACACATTTAAAGATGAATGCTTGACGAATCAAGAAATCACTTTAACAGAACCTGTCTGACAATTTGAAGAATGGTAAAATGCTTCAAAAAGCAGCACAACCTGAAGACATTTAAATCAGCTATTATATAGAAATAGAGAAACTTAATTTCCCTTTGGGATTAACAAAGTAGTTTTGAATTTTTAAAGCAGAACAGTCCTGAACTTCCTACAATATGTCAGTCTTACAGAATTACTGCAAGAGAGTATCAACAACTCATCCAGGAGGTCACACAGGAACCCAGACCATCATCTGAAGCACTGCAGCCTACACTTGCCTCAGTTTAGCTCAATGTTGATGATTCGACAGTAGAAGAGAAACGACACAAAATAGCAGTCAGTCAGAATCATGAGGTGAAAACTGTGGAGCAAAAAGCCTGTCTCACATTTCCCAACAACGGCTGAAAGACTCTACTGTGGACTAGCAAGACAAAAAATTAACTCTTTGGAAGGTATGAATTTTGTATTGTGTGTTTATTGGGACAAACGCTACAAAATTTAGTGTTAGTCTCGTCTTTGATATATTTTTCATAGAGGATCCATTGACCATTTGAGGACGACAGTTAAACTCTCTCTCTGTGCCCCATATTGGTCAAATAATTATTAGATGGATTAATTACTTGCCAATGTGCAGACAGAGCACCTGCATAGCATAGCTTGAGGTTAAATTAAAGTGGGGTAATTACTGTGACATTTGAGTAGCACTAAGTTCAATAATGGCAACAGAGGATATGTAAAGTATAAATAATCTTTGTGACACGTCCAAAAAGTATGTGGCAGTCTGAGACTATGTTTACACGATATCGCTGCCTGGAAACTGCTAGTATTTTTGGATGTTGATTGGGGGGGGAAAAAAAAACAAAAAAAACAGCAACACACCTTGAGTCAGCTGTAGTTGTCATGCCAGGCCATTAGATGGCACTGTGATTTTGGCATGTCATTAAACGCACATGTGCTTTTCAAAAGCTTCCACCTCGCTGTAAACAGTAACACAAAGTTCTCATATAACACATTATCAGAGATTAGGCTAAACTGAAAAGGCTAATTAGCACAGCACAGCACAATGCTGTCTAACGTTTTTGTTTCCATCTGCTGTGAATGCTTCATATAAACACTACGAGTGTGTACTTTCATACCTGTGGTGTGTTTCCAGCAGGATCACAGCAAAAACATTACGATTTCACCAATCAAAATACTTATAGTACAATGACAGATGTGTAGGAAGGCGATCCTTAAGTGCTGTATTCCTTAATTTCATCTTACACTACTGAAAGTAGACTTGCAGATGTGTGAGGAGGGAATAAATAATGCAGTGATGCAACAATATTTATACTATTAGTGTTGTGCGCTCAGGTACACCAAACCAAACCTAATGTGACAAAATGAAGGGCACTGCATGCTAAAAAAAGAGCTTATCTCGTGTGTGCAGCAGTGCATCTACAAGAACTGGGTTTTACCGAACACGTTTCCCATTTCGGAGCCACACCAACTCAGAACGACATCCGGCAAACAACCTGAGCTGTTCATCACTCCTCATTGTGTCTGGCTTCCTGCAGGGAAGATTACCCTCTCTGCAGTAGTTGCTAAATATTCTAAAGCAAGTTAACCATGTTCATCATAAAGTTTAAGCATGGCAACAAGCAGAACGGCTCTTTAAGAGATGATGACATTATCTAAGTGACCCAGAAAGTGAGTCTAAACAAATGAACTCATTTCTCTATCAAACAAATGGCGTGTCCTATACAAAGGATTAGCTAACTGACGGAGAGAGATGGCTAACAGGTGATTCTATTTTAAATCTGCTTCCTAGTTAGCGCCTCGTTAACACGTCTGCACGATGTTGCTGGAAGAAGAATAACGTGTGAAATACAATCAGTTCCTTAGCCATGCTTGTCTACCCGAGTCTTTGGACAAGCAATGACAGCCCAAGGCTAAGGCTGAAGAATGAAAAAATCCTGAACCTGTCCTTGGAGGAAGTAAACAGGAGTTTAAGGAGGAACGGTTTTAAGCGGTATAAACCTTAAAACACCAATTCTGTTAATTTTTATAGAGAATCTTGTTTGTACAGTCTGATCATGGCGGCAAGTGAAGTTTAAAAAAAAGATCGTCCATTACTGTAAACTAGAATCAGGCTCCTGCCCAGAATGAATGTACACAATTCAGTCTTGCTCATATGTTTTTATTTTATTTTTTTTTACGTATGTGAGCAACGGCTATAAAAGTGACAATCTTGTTTTTCTGTTGAAGTAAAAGCTTGTCTAGAGGAATCGAATATTTATCACCAGCTGAAATTGAGACATTTGTCCAACACATTTCAAACGCAAAGGAAACGGTCTTTAAATCTCAGTGAGGGTCGACGAGTCACAAGAAACTATAATCTATTTGTAGTGTGACATTTTCAGCATTGTTTTCCATTTGCAGCTGAGAGCTTTCACAGCGTGTCAGACTCATGGCTGAAACATTGCCTTTAGGAAACGAATGGGTGAATTCTGCTAGGATATTTAAAAAAAAGTGTATATAGGAGAAGTAAGTATGCGCTGATTTGCATAAAATAATGACCACTAAATACATATATTTTTTAATAGAGGTTATTTATTTTGGGCTTAATGTAATCTCTAAAGAAACAGACGGTTGTTTATGACTGGACGGCACCATATCCTGTAGGAATATGTGTTGTAGAATATTTATCTTTAAACATGGCTTTCCAAACCTTTTAAGGTTTTCACAATCAGTAACATTGAGTCTTTTTATCAACTCAGATCTGTGCTCCCCCCCGCCCCACATAATTGTGAGCAGTTTACCACAACGCCAGAACACATATATCAGCGCTTCTAATGTTTTCCTCTTTTTTGTTAAACAGAAATGACAAAAATACCCCATTTACCTATCCATTAAGACCATTTGTTGTGACAGTAACAGATGGGCTCCTATGCATCCATTAGCGCAGCACTTCACAAATCAGGCTTTTACAGTTGATTGGCTGTAAAGAAGCCCCTCTTTTATATGAAAACATAGTCTGCTGGGAATTGCATAAAAGATTTTTATTAATGCAGCTATAAAGTCTAAGAGGTAGATGCAGGAAAAAATCTAGCTGTTCAGTTTGGAGTAATGCCTAATGTGTCTGCAGAAAATCAATAATAATAATAATCTACTAGTAGTTTGTTTGCCTAGAAAGTCCAGTTTGCTTTGGTGACGATGTGCAATTTAACTCTGATGTGGACCATAAATAAATAAATAAATAAATAAATAAATAAATAAATAAATAAATAAAACTCTGCCTACAAACCTCGGTCTGGGTTTGGTAGAAGTGAACTCAGTTCAAGTGCATATGTGGATGACAAGCTGACCAGAAGCTGCTCCAAAAGCAAGAAGCGAACAAAGCGCAGGGTATTCTGGGTAAATGCAACCCAAACAGATGTGTGTGTCTGGTGCAAGCTTTAGAAATAGCTTCAGGTTTTTTATCAAAAACAAAAAAGAAATTCTACAACTGCCACAATCTGACTGTATTTTATTTTGATTTATATTTTGTGAAGAAATAAGTCGCGCTCATGCCTTCTTCAGAGGTTTTCCAGACGTTTCCTTCAGTGGTTCTTGATGCAGTGCCCCCACAGGCGAGGAGGTGAACAGGGTTTTTAAAGGTTTTGTTTTGCAGGGCGAAAGCGAACTGCCAATCAAATCGAGTCTACTGGACGATCAGGTGTGAAAACACCATCAATTATTTTAGCACCAGATCCAATTAAAGCTAAGAACCTCCTGCAACCTAAATGACTGTATTTGTTAATCATTCACATTAGTTTGAGTGGGAAGAAAATCACATTTTGTAAATCAAAATGTTGCTTTTTTGCCAAATTATTGAACAATAAGTATTACCAATGCTCCATGTGACTGTGATTTCTGTCTGACTCGGGGATGATCAGAAACAAATCTCATTATTCCACCTAAAACATAATTACGTGGAATCTTCTTAAACCATCAAAAGATAGAATGTAAATGTCTTAATTTTGTTGCATGACACAATAAAACGTAAAGGACTGCACAGAGTTATTTAGAGAAATTAAACTTCTGACGTGAGAGATAATTATAAACAGTGACAGTATAACAACTGTTACTGTGAGTAATTGAGTTTTCATTAAATTAAGTTCCTAACCTTCATTATGCCAACAATCTAATTATCTCCTTGGGTTTCAGATGGCCCTCGCTGTCTAAAAGTACCTTAAAAAATATTCACACCCTTCAGCTTCAACACTGTGTCAAGTTTCAGCCACAACATCACTTTTATTTGGGTAAAAAGTCAAATATGAAAGCTGTGGCGATGTACTGCAGGGTAGAAACAAATCTAAGGGCAGAAAATGTAAAAACTTGAGGCTCTAGCAGCCGCTCCTTGTCCTAGAGGTCAAACGGACCAGAGGCTGCATTGGCGAAGGTGCAAATCATTCAGCATTCAGAATGAGTCCGAGATCGTGCTGACAAGCACAATCTCCTTGAGGGGCGTTAAAGGACAGTGGGAACGGCCTCTGCTCAACTTGAGTCAGGGGATTAAGAAGAAGAAGAAAAAAATTGCTTCACAGACAATCCCACGGTTCACGGTGAGGAGAGGAGTCAGGATACTGCACACAAACTCAAGCTGTAAAACAGGAACCTACTGACGGGGGGGGGGGATCTGAAACTCCTTCCAGAAAAGCTGTTGAGGGTGTTGTTTCTAACACCAGTCTTGTAACTTGTCTTTTAATCCCACAGTAGTTTCTGACTTCTATCAACAATAAGGGCCATGCTTTCTTTTTTTTTTTTTTTTTTATAAAAAAATCAATTGTAGGGGCCAGGAACGAGTAAGTGACCCTCCACGGTGAAGCTGTGGATCAGGTACGACCACAGAACCGAGGTAATTAGGGGCAGAGGAGCAAGAATGAGAAAAGAAATGTTTTCCCCCGTGGCAAGGTCTGACAGTCGGGTTCCATCTAACTCTTTATTCAAGGTCCCCGTAGAGCAGCCACTCTGTCCAATGCAACTGTGCTCCAGCTTTATGCAGCATGAGGGTCTCTGTGTCCTCATTAATGCTGTTTGTTCAGCAGATTGACTCAGACTGAACTTTTTGGAAGAGACAAACCTGCCACAGTTAGGACAAATGTAGCTGAATCTGCTCTAAGTGTTGCTTAGTTTCAACTGAATGTATATACTGACAAAAATAAAAATGACAAAAAGAGGGAAAACAGACTTTTGCAGTGGTCTAATATGCAATATAACATATTTCCGCAGTAATGCAAGTAAACAGTATTTTAATTATTCCCCAGTATACATGCATACCTGTGTATAGTAAAGGTTACTACTAACAAACTTGGAGCTCTATCCAGGCTTACTGATGGAAAGTTCAGTGGAAAGAAGAAAAGTTGTGATGCAAAAAAGGTGCACGACCAACTGCATAACTGGATTTTGCTAATAAAAAAATAGACAAAATAGTTTTGAATTGATATTTTGAAATTACCTCAACATCTCATATGTGAACGTTTTCCTTTCACCAAGAACATAAACATGTCTCCATGCTAAACCTAAAAGACTAAAAACTAAGAGCTAAAAGCTTTTCCCGTAATTATATAAGATGTATTATTGTCACAACTGACATTATTGTTTGCTTAATTACTACAAAACAATATTGTAGAATTTCCTTTTTTGGTGATATTGCAGGATATTTAGAAATGCTGAGGTTACATTTCTAGCAGATAAGTCAAAAGTTTATCAAAGATACAAATGAGACTTCACTGATGTGTTCTGAAAGGGTTCAGACGACAAGAATGAATTTCTGAACAAAACATAAAGCCACATCTCACAACCCATTCCCCCCAGCATTACTGTATCTGTCTCTCTCAACCTTTGACCCCTGGCTCCGTCTCCAAGGATACGATCATTTGGAGCAGCTTTTTCAAACCTACTCTCTTTCTTATTCCCGTCATTCTGTTAAACCAGCCTGAAAACGGCACCGACTTACAGATGAAAAAAACGCATTTAGTTTGTTTTTGACGAGAATGGGGTTTTAACTGTTGGTTGATGTGGAAAAACTGAAATGTTGGGTTAGGTTCACTCTAGCTGAAATGTTCATACATGTGGCTCTCTTTCCACTTCATAAATACACACTACATTGTTTATTTTGACTCTTTCACATGAAATCTGATTAAAATACATCAAAGTTTGCAGCCGTAACTTTAAAAAGTTAAGAAGTATAAACAGTTCAGTGAGGAACTGTATGAAGAATGAAGCAGTAGCAAAAAAAAAATACTGATATGAAATCGGCTGTATTTCACAGTAATCAATGCAGGTGCTGGACTGAGACTTCGTAAACATTACAGGCGTGGTTAGATATCCATCCATATCCGTGGCAACAACGAGGAAAAATCTTGAGACTGATGATGTTGGAGAAACTAATTTTTCTGTTGCTGACAGAAAAATCTTTTCCTTCACAAACATTTTATAACTGCTGTTTAATATTCAGTAAACAACAGATTTAGGATAATAAATGTGTCTAAAATTGTTGCACAGTAAAATACTGCTGACAAAACTGAAATGATTCAGCATCACTCCAGTGTTTTAGCAATTTTTTATCAGGATTGCCAAAACTCCACCACCGCTCTATTAATACAATCAATAAAAAAAACCACAATAAAAACTAATTGACTATTTTACTGCAGTTTTCTGATGAAGTGATAACTTCAGGGAATCACCAATCATACATGAACTGCAATAATATTTTGTATAATACAGTTGAAACCAGAAGTTTACATACACTATATAAAAAGACATAATCAGAATAAAGTTTTCCTGTTTTAGGTCAACTATTGCCCCAAGACATACAGCTAAAGGGCAACAATACCAAACACTCGTGGAATGTATTTAAACTTTTAACTTTGAAGAAAGTAATAAATAAAATGTTAAAAAGCTCTCATTTTTCTGGCATTAGGCAAACAGAAAAAAAATCTGCTTACCCTAGTTAACCTATAGTGGAAAAATGTTACTGATTTCATGTCAGACAGTGTGGAAAAATTGCATGTTTTTTTTTTTTTTTTTAAATATAGTGTGTGTAAACTTCTGGTTTGGTTGTGTATGTTTGGGGGGCTTCTCTGCCCTGCACCAGGCTGCACCAAAAATGTTACATGAGGAGAGCTAATTACTAGGACACAGACGCTGTCGCTACAGGTCACACACCAACCCTGAATCAGCTAAACTTTCGCTCCAGTCAAACACTAAGACAATACCAGCTGTCGCGCAAGTCATGATCTGTACTTGCTGTTCACAAGCACCATATGCACATCAGATTATCTAAAGTACGGCTAAAACAGTCGCAGGCTGCGGTTTTAACCACTGGCAACTTCCAGCAGGAAACCATGAGCAGCACAGTGAGTTATTCGATACCTCTGTGCTCGGAATGCTTTGTAGAAATGTGGGGGATGATGAGATCAGAGGCCTCAGCATGTTCGCATTGGTTTGCATCCTTCCTAAAGTGGCCCATCCTGATGGAGCTAATGAACAGCTTCCAGGTTCTAAGTGGGCAGAGATGGCGGTCTGCAGATAGCAGAAAGAAAACCACCGCCGTGTCCCGACCGGCAAACTCACCGTCCTTGCGGTGGTAGGTGATCTCCACCTTGCGCTCTTCGGAGCCCAGGAGAGCCTGGGCCACCTGGGCCACGGCGTGCCGGCTGGTGAACTGGCCATGCAGGAAGTCGCATGTGCACGGCCTCTGCATGACGTCCGGCCGGGAGAAGCCCGTCATCTCGCAGAAGCCGTCGTTGCAGTAGATGATGGCGCAGTTCTGCACGCGGGCATTGGCAATGAGGAATTTCTTATCTGGAACGTTGTGGAGGAGAAGAGAGTGTGTGTGTGTGTGTGTTAAGCTTATTGCTGTGGGAACGGACAAAGACAGCGGTGGCACAGTTATTAAGATGGCAAACATTATGAGTGAGAATGTGCGACGTGCTTTTGTGAAACTAGGAGATTAATTTGTTTTATGTTGTGGTTTGTAACTCCTAAAAATGTTCTGGCCTGTTCAGACATTCTTATCAAAATACAAAATGAGCAGACGGGAAAACTAATTTCAGTCATTTATGAATTTTATTTTTCCAATTTGTTATTTGTCCAAGATATCCGAGTAGCTTCTGCTTGTTTTTGAGGTTAGTCAATATTTTGTGGCTTGTTTGCAGATTTTTTTTGTGGATCTCCTTAATATTTTCATGCTGATGTTTAAAATTGTTTCTCACAATATATATATTAAGTCTTGTCATATTATCTGAAAACCTGAAAATGGCAAAGCAAAACTGGTATTCTGCTCCACTTTAAAATCCATCAGCAAACCAATCTAAAAAGCTAGATTTGCTCTAAAATTTCAAGACATGATCTATTAATGTATAACTTTTACAAAAATTGGTTTCAGGTATGTAGAGTTAAATACCTTTTATCTATTTACTTATCTATTTTAGTCACTTTTGAGTGTAAAAACAGTCAATGCATTAATTTTTTTCCTATTATATGTTACATCTTTCATTGTATCCCCATGTATAGCAGCCAATTTGACCAAATGCTTCAAATATTTAACGATATTGCACATAGTTAAATGTATCCAGCAAAAACATGAAGGATCACTGATATTCCTATTCTTTCATAAACCTACTTCAAATTTAATTTTGCAAGAAATCTGATGATCTTAAAGCTAAAACATTTAAAACATGCTCATCTCAAGCAGAGCTTCTCCTAGAATTACAGAAGGATCTGGGTTGTTATTAGAAAGTCTAAGACATAAACACCATGACTGTTGATTATGCAGGCACAATGTTTGCCACTCATCTCTGAAAAACAAAAGTAATTGAAGTAGATTTTGTTATGCTTTGAGTTGATGTGTCTGGTCAATTTTATTTGCTATTGCATAACTCTGTTGTTCCAGTGTGTAAAAATAATAAACGGACATGCGTTTAACCTCATCTATCTAAACTTGTCCATAACTACATTAAGAGCTAGAGAACATTTAGGAAAGCTAAATTAATCTGACATCATTGTTTGGGGGATTAAAAAATGCCTTTTCTGTAGAGTGAAGTCAATGAGACTTTAGGTGGAACTTATGCTGAGCTTATTAAAAATCTCTCCAGCCTAGTTCAGCATCATATTTTGTCATTTGAGCACAAGCTCATTGTGGGAGATCCTGAGGTGCTGCTAGTCCTGAAGAGATGTATAAACCTCCTCTGGGTTCTGGGTTGGCCCAAGGGAACTCTTCTTTTTGTGAAACAGTAAGAGTCCCCCTGAAGCTAGGTTTTAGGCAGACCTGAGGTCACAAACTGATGACTAGGTATGGCCCTTCAGGAATTTTTGCTTGAGAGCAAAAAATCATACAGCAAGTTGTCTATGTCCTGAAGCAGCCCCAGATCATCATACTGCTAGAACCCAGTTTGGGGTTTCATTGTTTCCTGCTTTTAATTTTATACTCAGCATAGCTGGACACCTTTGAGATAGCTCCAATTTCAGCAAACATGAGATAGGAGTTTGTATTATTTTTGGTGTGTATTGGTTTCAGCCTTTGCAACTCTCTTTTTTGCAGCCTGCATCTGATTGTTAAATGTTGTATACAGATCTAAATTCAATTCAGTTTATTAATATATAGCCAATTCACAACACATCTAAAAAAAAAGAAGAAAAAAAAAACTGCAATCGGATCACAGCTTCAAAGTTAAGCACATATTGTACATTCCAGCTGATCATATCCAGGAATGAAGTCAAGTTCAGTTAATTTAAACCTAAAGAAACCCAGTAGACAGCACTGAGTCACCTTATTGAGGCTGTCAGTGGTTTAGATGTTTGTGACCTCCTGGTGAAGCCATTGATGAACTCATTAAGTCATGTCAGCAGTCGGTTACACCTGATACAGTTCACTAATGTTTCAGATTTTCTCTGTAGATTAAAACCTTAGAAAAAGCTTTGGAATCCTTTTCAGACTGATGCATTTATTATTTATTCAGACTGCCTACTTCATGCTTTCAGACTGGTTCCAGTAAAGTGATTGCTTTATTGTACAGGTCTAACATGGTCACTGCCGGGTGTGGCTAGTGATGCGTTCTCTAAAAAACCATAAACACATTTGATTCTTGATTTTACAAGATATTCTTTTTCCCCCATTGGGTCAGGTTGATTTGGATAAATTTTTACCATTCCTTTATAAACTGCTTTTTGTTCCAGTTGTCTCTGATATTAACATTTTTGGATAACCAAAACAATAAAATGCAACAAAACAAGAAAAAAAAAAGAAACCTCTTCTTCTGCATTTAACTGCAAAAAGAATAAAATCTGTGCAATTGTTAAAAGGATTAATGTTACAGAGCAAAAAACATTTGCTTAACGTGGGATTTCCCTCCCAGCCCTCTGAACTAATGTGCTCCAATTAAAAGGTTAGATTTTTCTCAATATGTTTCAGAGATAATGCTGCAATAAGATGGAGGCTTTATACACATCTTTATATTTTAGCAAAAACATACAGAATAATAGGGAAATTGGCATAAAACATTTTAATTAGGCTTCTGAACGTTTTCCTGTTAGGAATTGCTCTCACAAACAAAAGGTAGCATCATAGCTCTCCACATTGGACAGGTACTCACTTTGTCCTTCGAATTTCCGAATAATCACTCCTAGAAATGTGTTTTGTGGCGCGACATGACCTCTCCGAACAGGCATGGTTCCCTTTCCCCCTCCCCCAAAAATAAATGTTTATGAAGAAAAATCTTTGGCTGAGCTTTAAGCGCGTGCCTTTTAAGTTCGCGGGTGTAAACCGAAACCAGCAGGGCTCCCCCGGTTTTCTTTGTCAGCACTCTGTCATCCTCACAAGGGGAAAAATAAACAGATATCCAGCCCCGACCGAATCCCCCTTCTTTTATTTCAGCTCCCCGGCTGAGCGCATAGCAGAGGCTTCCCTCCCTGCGCTCCGCTCAGAGGAGAAGCCCGAAAGGAAGGAAGAGCCGGCGGGTCGCGGCGGAACCAACATCTCACCGCTGCTCCTTCGCCAGAGCTGCGAGCGTTTGTGGCGGCGCGTGAGAAAAGCTTGTGCGTGTGTGCGCGTGGCGCTTGGAGGGTGGAGAGGGGGTGCTGTCGTGATGGGAAGACTGATGGTCTATTAGTCCAATGGCTTGACGCATGGCACTGACACTGCGAGGAAGAAAAGGGATGCGCGAACAAAGAGGCAGAGGCAAACTAACTATGGCAGCGCTGTGACGTTTCAGTCAAGTTACCTTATTTAATTTATATAATTTATATTAATCTTTACAAATACTGGACTGTGACGAGAGGTAAAAAAAAAACAAAAAAAAAACTGCTTGCTAATTATATTGGTTTACACCCGAGATGTTAAAAATAACGCCAGAACTTTTGATTCGCGCACCTGTCACGAGCACAGCACGTGCCAAACAGTCGAAGAGGGTGGGGAGCGGCGTCACTCAGGTGTATGTCATTAAAATTAGGCGCTCTTGTGTGAAAAAAAAAAAAAAATGGCGACTCATGATTTCTCCGTAGTATCCTGACTGCGTTATGGAGGTTTCCACTAAACGTAGCTGCCGCGGAGGCGCTGGCCATGGTGCTGCCTGGGCGTTTCACTTTCCCCCTCTGGTATCCATGTTGAAACAGCCTTGCCTGTTTCTTTTTCTCTATATATTTATGAGAAAGTGCTTCAGCAACAATTCAAATAAAACTATTCAAAATACTTTCCTCATTGCATTGGTAGCGCTTGTTGTGGAATCATTTACAGAGGTTTGCAAAAGTATTCAGAAACCTTGAACTTTTCTATGTTTTATCTCAGAACCACACATGTAAATCTATTTAATTGGGATTTTTCATGATACACCAACACAAGCAGTGCATATTTGTGAACTGGAAGGAAAATGGTTATTTTCTATTTCTAAATAAATCTTTGTATTCAAAGTCCCCTGCAAATTCAAGACCCAGAATAACTTTTAGCTGAACTTGCAGCTGGTAGGCTTTTGGGGGGTGGTGGGGTGGGGAGATGTAGTGGGGGGCTCCGTTGGCTCTGCATAGAGAGCAGAATATCTTAAGCACAGATTTTAGCTGAAAATGCTCATTTGGAATTAGGACTGGACTTTGACTGGATCATTTTAACTCAAATTTGCCATGATCCTCACCATTCCTTTGCAGTTCTGACTATATGTCCATACCAGTCTTATTGCTTTTGCATTCTCCAAAAGGTTTTCTTTCAGGATCGGCTTATATCCATCTTCCCATTAAGCATCTGAGTCACTAAGTGCAAGGTGCCCAGGTCTGTTACCATGGTATTTTTGGAGAGAAAAGGATTTCACCTGGCAACCCTTCCAAACACACAAACTTTAGGACTTAACTTGCTAAGTGAGGAGTGTACAGTTTGACTTGAAGTGTTTTTGTATTTATGATTTTTTATCCAAATTGATGACATTCCTTTTAATAAACTCATTGCTAACATCTTTGGCATTTTTTTTAATATACACCCTTACGTCTCCAGATTAGCTATCTGAAAAGGTGGAACCGTACAGTAAAACACAAACTAAATCAAACTTTAATCTTCTCCATACACTAGCAGGCTGAGGGGGGCTTTGAATCCTCGCTTTGCACACATACAGAGGAAGTGGAGTGGCAGAGGCTCAGACCGGAAGGGTTTTAATACACTCTCTCACATCCTTTGAGTTAATTTTCTTCACTCGCTCCGCTTTACTCCGCCATTCAATTTATTTCCTTCCCAGTCACATGTGTGCTCTCAGACGCGTGCGGGCAAAAGAACTCAGCCGGGGTCTTGTGAAACATCTGTCCTGCGCTTCCATTTGCTCCCCTCCATCTGGTCCTCGGGGGGGATAACGGCTCACAACACAGACGTGGTGGAAGGTCAGTGGCATTTGCTGGTTTTGCGAGCTCTTTGTTTCATCTACATCTACCGTGTATTCCGAGTTACAGACTTGACTTCTTGTCATGTTTACCCACCTTCTAGAAGAGCAACTCTGCTGCCATATGGAACAATGCGAACAGCTGCTTTGAAGTATTTAATTTGCATTGTTGTGATTTATGCTGACTCGTATAGTTTTTAAAAAAAAAAAAAAAAAAGTTAAATCCTAATTGTAAATGATTTATTTCCCTTCACCCTGAAAAGTAAGCAGCCCTTACCCACTCAGCAGTAGAACAGTAAAGGGTAGCCCTGCCCTTGAGTCATATTCACATTAGAGGGAGTGACAGTGGAAATTAATTGTAATTTAGCTCCTGACCTGGTCACTGAATGGAGACATATTTTTTGAACTTAATTCAAATGCAGAAATATACTAATTACTGGCTGAGATATTGTTGAAAACAACAATCACACATGGGGTTTTATATACCCAACATAAGGGAGTGCATAGTTGTGAAGTGGAAGGACAATGATGGATGGTTTCTAACATTTTTATGAATTAAAATCAAGGTTTGAAAGATGGACTGAACATCATCCTTCTCCCTGAAAAGTGTCTGCTGTGAATTTTTTCGAACAAACTTGAGATCTTCATGGAACAGCTGGATTTAAACAGAGATTAAATAACACATAAGCTGTTTTTTATTTAGGGTTATCAGAGTAAATGCACTGCAAAAAAATCTATTTCCTCATTCAACTTGATTCAGTCTGGTTTTCTTGTTGCTTTGACTCAGTTAACGTTGCATCAACTTTAAACGTCAAGTTCAAAACACTTAATAAAAGCTATTGCTACAACTTCAATTAAATTGGTGTAACTGTTTTTAGCCTTTATGTTAAACTAAAAAGATTAGATAAGATAATTTTTTAAAAGTTTTCCTGACTTATTTACGTTTTCCAGATATCAGTTAACTCCCACTTCACAATTATTCACTACATTGTTTGGGTTTGTCACATACAGTAAGACCACATTACATCCATGCTGTATAGTTTATCATACAGATTTTTATAGTTAAACACACGAGCGGCAGCATGTTGTCTTTTACAAGATGAAAAAATAACCCAGTTTAAAAGCCATCTAATGGAGTCTACCCAGCCCTCCATTCTGGTCTGTATTATTTCATCACTTGCAATACAAAGGCTTTGGGAACCTGGGGGAAGCATTCACATTATTACTTAGGGGCCCAGTCCTACAACCTTTATGAAGGTACACAGCCTGCATTCAAGCACGGCACACGGCTCAGCAAAACAAATCAATTATCCGACTCTCTAGAAGTTTTACTTGCAAAACTTTATTTCTTGGGCACCATCAAGACAAGCAGGTGATGCCCTCAATCTCCATGAGAGCTAATCAGATCATGCAAGTTCCACAAATAAACACCGGATTTTCAGAGGGGGGCCCCTTTGTTTTTGTTTATTTATTTTTGAAAGAGTCTTCATTCAATTAGCAAATCAAAATGAAAACACTGATGGATAAACCACTTCATATATTCAGTATCAGACCTTTCCCATGCTTGGTTTTCATTTTTCTACACTTACCCAAGTCTGGAAACACACAACCCATACTTTCTGGGTGTCTCTTTGCAGAACCATTATGAGTTTTATGAGAACCGATGGCTAAAAATAGGCACAAGCGTATTTACCTTCTATTTGTCTCATGGATCACTTATCTGTTTGTGCTCTTTATCAAAATGTACCTTGCTGGCCGGGTTTATGAGGCATGGTGAAAAAAGGAAATGAAATTTGACGCATATGAGACTATTAAAATTTTTAATCAAATAATTGATTAAAAATTAAATGATGCCTTGGAGAGTCAGAGATATAAGATAACACAAGAGGGTTTGGCAATATTTCCAAAGACGTGTCTCTATATACATTAATGCAATTTGAGTTACTAGATTAAATATATAGTTTTGAATTAAGCAGCTAGCAGCTATTTCTACAAAGAGGAAACATGAAGGAAGAAGGTTTGGTCAGATAAGAGGAAAACTGAATTTTCTTTGTCTAACAGAAAACTATGTATAATCCCCAAAGTAAATTCTTTTGACTGGTAAAAATGGTGGAGGTAGCATTATGCTATGGGGAAGAATTGACAAGAAAAGGCAATTATTTATCCAATTATTTGTTGAGGGACAAACAATGCAAATGTGCCAGAGCTAGCTACTTCAGCAGTTGTTAAAACCACCCTAAAAGTTAAATTAAAATCACACATTTAAAAATATACAAGGAAAAACCTTACATTTCTTGTCATTTAGAAAAGCAGAGCCTTTTTTGAACATCGTTGACTTGATTTAAGACAGTTTTTTAGTTGGATCTAAACGTTTTCAACATGGGGCTTTACGGATTCCCACAACGGTGGTGATGCAAGTCCATGGCGTATTCTATAAGTAGCACAAGCAAACTTAAAGTATTCAACGGAGGGCAACACTGGAAGGAATCTGTTTTGAGTAGCAAATTTAAGATAGGACCAAAGATTAACATACCAGAAAGACAATGACTCTAAGCATACAACCAGACCTACAATGGAATAATTTAGAGCAGCCCAGTTAAAGTAAATCTAATTAATGCAACCAATTGGCAGTTTTTGTTACACAAAATTTTATTTAGGGAAGTCAGAGTAAACAAGCTTACAGGTTTGAAAACTTTTGCAAGGCAGAGTCGTAAATCTACTGCTCCCTTTGTTATGTACTCTCCAGTTTTCCCCTCTCTCAAAGGTCAGCACTGTCACAGCAGTTTGCTATTGGTCAGTGTTGAAAATTGGTGTCAAAGTTCAGAAGCATCAAACTTGGGAGTCACTCTCCCTCTGGCTTTCCAGTCTGGTAAAATTAACTCACTGGAGCTTCTTGAGTGTAGCACAATGACGCGTTTCCCAAGCAAAGACTTGGATTAAAAGGGGTTAGATGTCATCTTTGGTGGTGTTTGTAGAATGTGCTCATATTGAAAGAGTACGGCTGAAAATAAAAAGAATGAAAACACTGGTTGGTACTCTTGCATTGGGTCCTGTTCATTAGTTAAATTACAACAAACTCTGAAGATTGTGACAGGCTGGCTTTCCTCTGTTGCCAAGGTCCAGATTTGGCACTGCAAAAGTGCTTAGAGACTCCTTTGACAACAGATATCCATCCTCCAGGAATATAAGACACAGAATGTCTTCTCCTGGGATTTTTTAGCAATATCAAAAATTCACCACTAAACCAATAACTTCCCCCAATGGATGGTGGCATCAATTCCTTTGAAATTGGCTTTGACAGGCAGGGTTTACAGAAAATGCACACCAGGTGGCGTCCACCTTACGCAGCGACAGATTTATAGATCTAGGCCGACAAGGGCTTTTTACTTCTTCATTTTGTTAATGTAAGAAATCTGACATGGCTAATTACATAGGCTAACGACAGACCAGCATTTATTTCCCGTGGTAGTTGTAAAGGATCTCTATTACTATGATTCCTTCCCCTCCTCCCCCTTTTTCCTCAGCCTATGAGAAAGGCTTAGCTTGTGCAGAAGTTATTAAATTAACTCTCCCCATTCTAATCCACTCAACGTCAACTCATTCAAGACTACACAGAGAAAAGAATATGCTTAGAGAGTGTTTAAATGAATCGGGTTAAACCTTACTCTATTGAAATAATTCCCCAGTAGGAATCCTGCCACAGTGATAATATTCCAGGGGTCTCCACACAGACGGTTGAACCTACCACATAACTACATAGACGACTGAGGTGTTGCCTTAAAGCAATCCATAATTATGTGATAGGAACCTAGACAAATTCAAGACCTAAATCCACATCATTCAGGTTTTTATTTGTAAACCCATTTGAAAATCAATGATTGCCCTACTTTTTCTTGGTCTATCACATGAAAGCTAAATAAAATACATTGAAGTTTGTGATTCTAATGGTATGAAGACTGTGTCTTGGTAGAGACATTGGTTGCTGTAATGATGAAGCTAAATATAGCTGTTAATTAAAGCGGAATAGAAACAACTGTGTGTGTGTGTGTGGGAAAACAGCTTTCTCTAAGGTAGTCTATTCATTTCAGCAGCCTTTAGGGCCCTTGCTACTGCTGAGGTGGAACTATTGGACAGGAGAATATCTCCCCTATAAGCCTGGCTATCAGCTCAGTTGGCCCATTCATTTTTAGCTCAATCTGTTCAGTACGTGGAGCAATTTAGATTGGGCATCCAGGCCTTGGCCCATAATCCCCAGATCACTCCAGGGCAAATGGCTACCCACACTGGAGGAATGGCCCTATCCGTTTCTCCATTCTCAGAGTTCATTTCTGCTCCTTGTTGTTTTTGTGTTCGACCTTGATCCCACAAAGATCCAAGCCGAATTCATTCAGACAGGGTAAAGCGCCGCAGCAGTTGACAGAAAGGGAGGAACAACTGATGAAGACTGACAAGACACTGATCCAGTGTATCCAGACTTTTTCCAAAGCTGGCCCCTTCCGAAGATAACAGCCTCGTATATTCTCATCTACCGACTTGCTATCTTTTTGGAGCTGCGGAGTTGAGCTTGGTGATTCATGGAAAATGTGCGCCAAGGACGCAGAGTTGGTGTGACAATGATAACCCACGTGCCACTCCAAGATACCGCCGGCAGCTCTTCGTTTGACTGCAGCTTTGCCTTCTGTCAGTGTCGCCGTCACAGCTAAACGCCTGTGACTGCCCAACTCATCGCCAAAGAGAGGTGTCATCCCAGAGATGTATGACCCCGTACATGTCCCCGTCTCTTCGCTGGTCCACTTGAGGTGCCAAAGTGAAACGCCTCTGACTCATGGTTGTGTGTGTACATCCTTTTGTGTGGGGCTGTCCTTGAAATAACAGACTTGAGCATCGGCCCGTTGGATAGAAGTTCTGAAAAAGTATTACCTTGCGGATCTACAGCCAGATTGTCTTGATGTAGAGCCTCAAGGCAGACATTTTGGCTTGTTTTTTAGAAGTTACATGAATTAACTGTTCAGCTTCACAATCCACATTCAGTATTACTAGCAGACCTACAAGGATTAAGAAATCATTTAAATAAAACCTATTTACAACAAGAAGTAGGTTAAAAAAAAGCAACACTTAATGCCCCTTCTTATAGAAATGTTAGTTACAGAGCAATTTCTAAGACTCTGGGACTCAAGTGAACCACAGTAAGAGCCTTTATCACAAATGGAGTAAAAATGAAATTGTGGTGAACCTTCCTAGGAGTGTTTGGCCTACCAAGGTGACTCCAAGAATCCAGGAAAAGAACCAGAATAACATAACACTCTGCAGGCCTCACTTTTCCAATAAAGTCAGAGTTCATAATACATAACTAAGAGAAAGACTGGATGAATATAGAAACCATTGGAGAGTTATAAGGCCAAAAAGAATAGAAACACGTTATTCTTTCAGAAAATTAACATTCTGACAGTCCAACATGGTGGTTGTGTGATGATTTAGAGCTGCTTTGCAGCTTCAGCACCTAGATAACATGCTATAACTGATGAAACCATGAACTCTGGTCTCTAACAAAAACTCCAGGAGGAAGATTCTGCCATCAATTAGTGGACTTAAACTCAAGAGCAATTGGGTTATCCAACAAAGAAAAAGTCTATCTTGGAATGGTTCCAAATTATTACATGACCTTTGCTGGGTTTAAATCCATTTGAGATGCTTTGTCATGAAAGAGGCTGTACATGTTTGAAAATCCTCTAAAGTGTCATAAAAGACTCACTGCCAATTATCTTAAATAGTGGATGCCAGTTAACACTCATGGTGGCACAGCTAGTTAAAAAAGAAGAAGAAATCTGTACCTGCACAAATACCTTCATCACTGTATCTGTATAAAAAATAGTCTGGTTCACCCTGGTGAGATGCATTTATGTATAGGAAATAGTTCCAAAAATATAAAAAATAAAACACAGAGAAAATGTGTAACAAGTATATAATTTCTTGTATAATTACTACCTTCAGCTGAAATGTCTCAGGATGATCATCATCAGTGACTGTGATGATGATAATGTTCTGTAATGTAATGTTGACTGGTTTTGGAGGTCATGTTTGTCTGCACTGAATTCTTTGAAGAACACCTAACACTGCTTCTATCTGGTTAGATTGTCATACCATGTCACCATGGTAACTCGTCGTAGTAAGAAGTGAACTTTGCGACATTGTAAACTCAACGTTGATGTTTTCTGTCTCGGATTGTGCTTTGCAGTGGAAATCACTGTCCTTACATCAGCATCTTGTGCCATTTCCTACGACCGAGCCAATGAGCACAGCACTCAGTCCTGTTTCTGCTTTTAGCACTGGTGTGGCCTATAATGACTCCTGCTGAGGAACCCCAGGGACAGCCATTGTCAATTGTGAAATGTCATCTGTGGAGTGCAGGCCTGTTGCTGCTATTTGCTCTCACACACGTCTCAACTTGGACACAGTCTAACTTGTTTAGAATGTGAAAGGTACTGAAATGATTCTCCCTTTAAAAATGTGGGTTTTTTTTAGCATCTAAATGTAATAAACATATCACATCAATGAATAAATTTAAACACAACCTCAGAAAAGAGCTGTCTATTGCAAACCTGTTGTTGCTTTTAGCTCACATAGTGCGTTAGCTTTTTAATTTATTCCTCAGTAAATATTTTTATAACCACTTTTGCATGTACCTACCTGTCCCTTGTTCTCGCAATATACTGTAGTTGATGATTAAAAAAAAAAAAGCTAAATTAAAAGTAATTTTTAAGATTGTAAACACTTTTTCTAAGTAGGCAAGTGAATGAAGCAGAAATGGTTTCCATTGGATGAGGGCAGCTGGATGTTTTTGGCCACATGATCAAAAAAGAAAATAAAATCACATGAGTCACCATATGGCAACAAATGTGAGTTGGTGTAATTATCTGAGTATTAATAGAACTAAAACTCATGAAAATATCACCGATTTGGAAGCAGGGCTATACTTTCATCACAGATAGTTGTTTGAAAAATATTTCCAACTCAAGCAAAGCTTGGATGAGACATGAAACACAGTGAGGGGACGTACAGAAGTGTCAGACTCCTGACTGATTCTCGTAGAGATCAAAACAAAGATCACGTTGCTGCTCAGTACAATGCACACAATGTGAAGACACAACCAGAGTGGAAGCATGAGGAATACTGATCGATGTTGACAGAGCAAAGAGAGACGGAGCTATTTTTAGATCTGGTTTAGCGTTTATTTTTATTTTTGGGAAGAGAGAGCTTAGTATCTACACTGGATTATAAAAGTATTGATGTAACATGAAAGAAATTAATTTTACTGACAGAAATCAGAAAATGGCAACATTCACAGAGATTCATTAATGAACAGTTTGAGATGCATGACATCTTTATTCTATTTGTGAAAATACAAAACAGAGCAGTTTTTGGCAGTAGGACCACTTTTGAATTAAATAACCATAATGTGAATTAATTAAACCTATATTAAAATGTTCATAGATTTTCTTAAACTATTTGGAATTTGCTAAACTTGTACTATGTGAAAAACTTGGTTTTATTAAAAGTATTGTAAAAGTACTGTCTCACTTTCATGAAGCCAATGTGAGCTGGTTGATTCCCCAATCAGTACTAGAAAAAAATGAATTATTCAAAGATACTCCTGATCCACTGGGACTTTTAAGCAAAAACAATGTAAAAAAAAAAAGACAATATTTTTAGTAAACAACTGTTTAATGGATGAGAGCTAATTATTATTTTAGTAATCGATTTTTCTATTGATTTCCCCGATGATTAATCGATTAATCAGATAAAAATTGGGCACATTTTGTAGATTTTTCATTTTCTTGAGTTTTATACAAAATCAAAAATACATAAATACAAATAAACAAATTAGTAAATTCCTATTTTAAATAAATATGTAAATATTGTAGAGTAAATTTCAGAAAAATACCTTTTTTGAGTCGGCATACTCCAGTTAATGATTAACCTGTTAGAATAGTTGACAATTATTTCAACAATTGATTTATCACGATTAATTCGATTAATTCTTTTAGCCTATGACTGGTTGAAGATGAGATGATACACTGAGATGATATTGTTGAGTATCATCTCTGAACACACTGAATCTTGAGGTAGCTGAGCTACAGCAGCTAACAGGAAACTGGGGCCATAGCACACACAGCCGCACCAAAATTTTGCAATGAAATATTAGAAAAACATTGGCTGAATTTCTATTTTTTCTACAGACATCACATTAAAATATTAATTTATAGATATGATTCTAAAAAATGACCCTGAGCTTTAACGTGTTTTCTTGCTAAAGAAATGTAAACAGCTGGGCTACTGTAGTGTTCTTTATGTATGGTATCATATTAGTGTTCATAGGATTGTTTTGTATGTTCTTTCTCACTTTCTCCTATAAAATTGTCAGCGTTTTGTAAATATGTGTGTGTACCTCTGTGTGTGTGCTGTCAGTCTCGTCAGTTCCTGACAGGTTCCTGTCACCCGACTTCAAAATTGTTATTCCTCTAAGGATTTCCTGTGTAATGGCTCAATCCCTCCTGTTCATTACAGCGCTGCTGTCAGAACCCCTGGCAGTACTCCAGCCATGCAAGCCATTTCACCTCCCCCTTCCATCTCCTTCAGTCTGTCTCCTGCTTGCTCTTTTTCTCTGCCAGCTCCAGCCGGTCGGAGGGATCAAGAACCAGCGTTGCCGTGGCAACTTGTCCTATCCCTATCGCTCGAATAGATCATTCCTGGATCGTTGTTTAGCAGCACGTCAAACTCTGCGCAGCAAACACCCAACGACAACAAACACCGGATTCTTCAAATAAGATTGGATCATGTTTTCTGACAGATTTTTTTTTCGTTGCTAGGTTCTCTAAGTCATGTACAATGTGTCAGGCTCAGTTTTGTCAGTCATGCTCACATGGACAGTTACTGACAACATTTGAATGTTTAAGAGGGACAATATTGAAAATGTATATTGAAGTATTAGAATGCCACTTGACATTGACACATGAGGATGCAACCTGCGTAATAAACTCAAAGATTACACGCAACGCTTTCAATTTGTTCAGAAAAAAGTTTGAATGATAGGCCAACAAAAGCAAGGTTAATTTATTTGATATTTTCTGTTTTCTTCTCCTTTCAAACAACTCCAATAAAAAAACCTCAAACTCAGTGTTACTACTGATTTGAAATGCATCAACAATTCTCTTAGTAAATATATTTTTATTTCTACTGACATGAAATTCACACATATAAAAAAAGTCCCTGTTTTCCGAAAATAATTGATAAATTTCTATAAGTGTTTTCGATACTTATTGCCTGTGCCATTTCATTTCTTTAGATTGTGTCAAATTTCCGAATTATGTGTTATCGACATCTGGTGTGAAATTTATGTCAACAGAAATATTATAAATATATTTACTGAAGAGAAACGATGCATCACGTAATCTGTTTATTGCAGAGTACATGATAAATCTATTTTTTAGTGTCTCTCTTCATACCATACTTATCAAGTCAGTGTTCGTATAACTTCTAGAAAATCATGGGTTCATTAAGATAATACCAATGATATTTTGGTGGAAAATTATTAAACTACTACTAATACCTGTGTCCAGTAATTAAATGCCTCTGACCATCCTTTTGTTTTTGCTGCTGGTTTTACGTTTTACCTCCTAGAGGGCCAAGAAAGTAAGTCTCATGACTGTTTGATGGTAATAATTTGTCCATGAATTTTCTTCCTGTGGAGCACAGCTTCTAGAGGAAAGTAATGAGCAGATAATTTTGACTCAGACTTAATAGAGCTGCGGCTTTGCATTTAGCAAAACTCACTGCACCAATTTCCATGTGGTAAAACCAGTGAGCTGTTTTCATGAGCGGTTAATTGCCAACGGTTCTCTTCCTCTGATGGATTTCCAACATTTCCACTGCTCTGATAAATATCCAGCAGATCTGCCAATAAACATTACTACACACACACACACACACAAACACACACGCTGAGCAGTCATCAACCCTACTGAACATCTTGACAGGCAAATCCATTTGAAATATGTTATACAACGGAAAGTTGCCCACTGATCAATCTCCTCCATTGACGTATGGCTAATGATGTTGAGAAATGACTCTAAAAAGCTCCATTTAGCTTATTGATGCTCTGGCTCAGATGACTGATGGTCAAATGAGAATCCTTTTCCAGGATGATAAAACTACCCTCCTGTTAATTGATAGTAGGACATGCTAAATATAGATTGTAACTTTAAAAAACGAAAACAGGAATATTTGTAATGCTGGCATTGGGTATTAGTCCAATTCTTCAACTCCTCTCAACACCCTGCTTCTACATTTCTTAGAGTTTTAAACGTGTAATCAGACTGCAGATGGCAACCCTAGTTTTCTAGGAAAATGTAACCCTTCAAAATCTTGAATTCAATTCCAGGTTTGGGAGGTTTTTTATGTAGCATATCTGCATCAAAAAGTAAAAGTAAAAAATAACCTGCTGAACCTTAAACAATATTTACCTTTGTAAATCAAACAAACACTTGCTAGATTTTTGTGTGATTTATGAGAATTCTCTCTACTTTTGGTCAACAAATGAAAAATCCAAGTATTTATTAGAGTATTTTTGCACAAGACCACAAAAAAAACCCACTAACCTGGTACCACTAACAGTTATGCTGCTGTAATTGAGCTAATCAGAGTTGTCTGGACTCAACCAGTGAGCCTTATGAGGTTTCAGTTTAACAGGAGGCTGTGCTTCAGCCGATCCAGTCGAGATCAAGGGGAACTAAAGCAGTCGTCCAGAAATCTGGACAATGACTTCTGAAGTGGCAGCAGAGCCTCCAAGCTGACGATTCCCTCACAGAACAGGTACCAGTGTTGCTCATGTCACCTAGAGTGTCAAAGAGATCATGGAGAAGAAAAGAAAACTTCCAAGAGTGTATTGCCCTCTATTGGTGATATTAGTTAAACACACTTATTAAAAATAATAATAGGGCTTCTAGGCTTTAGAAAGCAAGCATTGTACATTGTAATTAGATCACATGAGACTTTTTTCTAGATATGTTTTAAGTCACTTACATGGAATGGAAATATTCACCTTTTAAAAACAATGCATGCAGTCTTTAGGTGTTCTAGGATACACACTCAATTTTAAAATGAATTTGGCTTAAGAACTTCACCCATGTGGAAGCTGGAATTCATTCTAAAACTTTTGGACACAAATGACCATTTTACCCACTGAACCACAGTACTCCAAACTAGACTTACTAAAATAAAACCTTTATTATAGTTTACAGTTCCTTGGAAAAGTCTTGTTATGTTACAATGACAAACTTTTATGTGTTTAACTGGGATTTTATGTGATCCCAGATAGAGTAGTGTATAATTGTGAGGATTACATGTTTGGGGTTGTTGTCTTTAGTCTCAAGTCTTCTTATAACAGATTTTTCTACAGGATTTATCCCCATTCACATTCAACACAACTCTGATGAGCTAGCATGGTCCTATGCCATGTTTCACTATGCATGTCTCTGTCATGTTTTTTTCTTTTGACTCCTCCATACATGCCAAATTTGTGGATTGATTGATATATTGCCATTGGTGACTCCTTGACAGTTTCTCTGATTGAAGATCTCATTGATAAGAACACAGACAAGGTTCTTTCAGCGGATACAGAGCCATGAAAAGGTCTGAGCACATGTTTGCACTAACCTAACCAAGATTCAAGACATGAACTGCAATCAGATCCTTTTCTTTCCACCTGTGGAACAATGTAAGGGGACCCAGAACTTTCTCATTGTCTGAAAAGGAGTACCCGGCCACAGGTGTTGCTTTATCGCTGGTGTACGGTCACGCCTGAGGTTGATTTCGCGATATACCTTTACAGCACCTCATAGAACTATATCTGGAATCAGCCAGGCCTGCTGCCACTGTACCAGGGTATCACTCCACCATTAAATATACAACAAGTCAGGAAAGAGCAGGATAAGAATGAAACTATAGGAGCAAACTCTCTGATTTGCTTCACTGTATCCCCATCTACACTTTCTCTTCTCTGTTACTAAGCCTGAATCATCACGTGTGTGTGTCAGAGTGTGTGCGTCTACGTTCTTGTCGGACGCCCTGTTCAGATGGAGGATCTAAGCCCTTTAGAGGATGAGCAGCGGTCTGAGCCTCCTTCAGACCTCTTAACGCAGCATTCTGCAGGGACGAAGGCTCTGTTTAGCCACAGATAGCAGCCCTGTGCCCTGTTAGTTCACTCTATCTCCAGCTCTTCAGGCTCAATTCCCAAGAGCCTGTTAACCAACGCTGCACACTTCCTTCTCTCCTTCGCTACAAAGTGGCTGAGCGCTGAAAGCCCCATTTGTCACAGTTAGGAGCTTTACAGGTCTCACTGCCTGTGCAGGTCATTGACGTCTCCTTAAACAGGCTGACGGCTACATTTGTTTTATTTTTTTTTAAACCATATTTGACAAAAGCCTGCTATTTTATGTTATGTTTTATTTGTGAGATATTAAATAGCTAATTGCATTATAAATTAATGCATAAAATTTGTAAAATTGAACAGATATAAGCTTTATGGTGAAGAAAGTTTATAGCTTGGAGCAACAACTGAGGTTCATGACCAGCTGAGCACGATAATCTTTGAAACTCTGCACAGTGTTAACCATTGAGCAGCACATCATTGCTGTAACTGTCAGGGAAAAAGTTAACATGCCACCGTGTTAGAGTAGATTTAAAAATGTTCATATTTCAGGAACATTAACCTTAGCTAGTTTAGAAACTCTGCTAACATTACGTTTATATGCCACTCGGTCAGGATAGTTGACCATTTCAGTGGGGCTTTATGCCTCAATCACAAGACAGCTTTTAATTTTAGTTTCTTTTTAGCACAGGAGAAAACATAACATAGTAAGATCTAATTTACTTCAATGCATTTTGAAAGTGGGTTGAACTGCAGCATGTTTGCTAAAGCGTCTTTTAGCATTTACACTTGAAGATAATGATTAAAATCTACTCAAACTGAAAGTATGAAAATAGTTACAGAAATGTCATTGAATGAACTTCTTTTTTAAAGCTACTGATTTTTACAAATAGTCTGAAAACCACAAAAAATTTCCTTCATGCCTCTCCTACTATTTACAATCTTTATAATGAAATGTTGGAGAAAGGTGTTGGCTGCCTGTATGAGCTGAGAAAAATAATAAAACTTGGCTATTTGTAAGTTGTTGTGATGGCAGAAAGGACGACAGTCTTAGTGGGGAAAGAGTGCCACCTATCACTCTGTTAAGGTATTGTAAAATTACAGTTTCAAGTACAAATAAAGCTAAATATCAAATAGCTTTATTAGTGTAAATGCCACCAAAATTGTATTTTTCACAAGGTTACCATATAGTGGGAATCTGACATCAGCCCAGGTCTTTGTCATAGTCAGCAGGTAAATATGTTAGGATTAAGACAATCACTGTGGCCGCCTATCAAAGAGACCGCTGGCTCACCTGGTGATCAGATCCTCACATAAAGAAGATCTGTTTCAGCTGACAGGAGTTGATTTTCAGACCAACAGGTCAGGATCTGTGCCGGAGGTGAAGCCAATCCGATCTGCTCACCAGCAACTTCTCTGTCTCCCCAGACGGGCGTCTGTAAACGTATTAGTGGCAAAATGAATTGTCGCAAACTTTCCAGACATATCTAAAATATTAATGTTGTCTGCATTATTGAGGAAACTCGATAAGGAGAGAATGGCTACGTTTCCTCTCGGCCTGTCCATCAGTACCACAGAAATATTCATCAAATTACAGCAGCCCACTTGAAGCAAATGCGGAGTTAATGTCTGACTGTCACATCAGCACCTCCTGCAGCTCTAATCACAGCCTGACATGATTCATTCAGTCATCAGCGAGGGGCTTAAAAAGTGATTAAATGTGTTGATAAAAGCAAAAATAGAACAAGGCTGACCGTTTCAAACAAGTGAGATTAAATGATCAGGGACTAAATAAAGAAAGTCAGGTGGTGAAATTAATGGAAAAAATGTCTAATAATAGCAACATTTTGACATTTGGCTCGTTTTACATCACATTAATCACTCTCTGCATTTAGGAAAGCAGGAATTCAAAACAAGCACAAACTAGTGCTTGTTTTGCCCTACTTTTAGATTTTTTTTTTTAAGAACTACATTCATTAATCCAGATAAAATCAATTTATTATTTAGAAGGCACTTTGTAATAGCATCCACTTTTGTACATTTTAATTCCAGCATTAAAAATGTTGTTCTTATCATAACATGAAAAGCACACCACACAGGATTATAATGGAAAGTTTTACAGAAAAAAACAAAACGATGAAATGTTGTGAGGTCTTCTTTTAAATATGTTTGTGCTACACATGGCCAGCAGGTGGCAGTCCTTTAGCAAAAATAAAACTGAAGGTTCCCATGTTGAAGCATTCTGTATATCGGCAATAAGAGCAAACTGAACACTTATTTTCTCATTCACACACACACACACACACGCACGAACGCACACAAAGTTAAAGGAAAGAAATGTACAAAATTAAATAAAAGAGGTTGGAAATTACAACTAAAATTTAGGCTCCTTTAAAATACGATTTAGGCACAATAACATAATTTAATAATTCATTAGGCTCCTTTATAACTATAATACATTTTTGAAAAATTGCATATTATATTAAATACTGCATATTTAAATTAATAAAGATGTTTTTAATTTATTATCACAATATTTAAAATGATCGCAATCAAAGTCTTCCTTTTTACTGTAGAAAGTAGCACATTGAATGCTACAGTCACCAGACATCAGATTTTGCCCCCAAAACGTCACATAAAGTAGAACATTTTGGGGGATACGTTATGTAAAAATGCATTTTGAAGAGTTGCAGAATATTAACTTTTAAAATTTTTTAATCAGACACACTAGTTTGTACATTTTATTTTTAATAACATGGCAAACTAGACATTTAGTTTATATTTTATCTAAAAGTGTCGGTTCAGTTAGCTGCAATGCTAATGCTAATGCTAAGTCTAACTTGCTAACTAGCAAGCAGAGATTTTTCACCCTGGTGATAATGAAAAGCAAATTTTAGCTGTGGTTGTCATGGAAATGCCTTAAATGCCACTTTGTTAGATTAGTTTCAAAAGGTTCAATACCGACACGTCTCTGTTAATGGTTAATAATGCTTTACTGGCATCCATTTATTAAATTTGTATGGGAAAATATATCAGATCAGGGCAAAAGAAAAAGTAATACAAATAGTTTTCAGCAAAAATTTGGTATGATTATCTCAGTAATAAAATTTAAAATATCCATTCATTACCTGATGTAATTGATCAAACTGTGACAGCCTTGGTAATCCCTGACTGAATATAGGACAGTCTGATGCAGATTTTAAATGATTATTTTCATAAACCATCATTGATACTTCTTTAAGCACATTTAATCACAATCAATCACTGCAAATCAGTGTTTATACTGTAAAGTGTAATAAAATCTGACCTTAATTTAAAACAGCAGTTTAAATTGCATAAGACAAAAGTTTTTTATTAAAACTGGGATAATGCTTCAAGCTCTGGGTTTTATTTCCCTAAGAGCAACCATCATTATCGGCTTTGATAAGCTTCTCCTATTAAATCCTGCTATTACAACAGCCCCAGCAGCGTCAAGGACTAAAGTTTATTAGCTAAAGATTTTGTTGTCAAAATGAATGAAAATATCCCCCCATCAGTCTTAACTGTTACTCAAATCCACCTTCATTCGCTCAATACATACAATGGCTTCCTTGCCTTGTAAAATTTGTCATACTGTTTGAATTTTTCAGCTTGTCTTTTATTGGGTTTATGTACAAAAGACCAGCATAAACAGCTGAAGGGGAAGAAAATGTGTGGCTTGTAAATTTTCATTGCAAATAAAAAATAGCAAAAGAGGCTGTTTTTTTAAATAAATAAATGTTGGAAATTTGCAGTTTTCAAAAATTACCTGGAGAACCTGATTTTCATTTTTTAAAATTCAACAGAGACATGAAAAATGTGGTGTGCATTTGTATTCACCCCACATGGCCTTATGACTTTTTATTCTCACAAAAATCTTAATAAATTTGGCGAGCATTTATATTTACCTCTTTTAACCATCATACCAATAAGTTAAATGAAACAATAAAGATATACGTTTTCCAAAAATTAGGAAAATGGTGGAATTCATTTTTATACATCCTGAAATCTAGTAAAGAAAAAAAAAAGTGACCAACTTATTCAAAAACTGAATCACACACAGCTGAACCCTTTTTACAAATTAGATGGCTTGTGAAACTGCAATGTAGATTTTAGAGTATCGGTGTGAATGAGGGCTGGATAAAAAGGCATGCCACAATTCTTTAGCTTTTTATATGTAAAAAAAAAAAACTTTAGGAAATCCTTTTCCATCCACTTCACAGTTAAACACTACTTTATGTTGGCTTATCACATTAAAAACCCTGATAAAATACATTGAACGTTGTGGCTTTAATCTGAGAAGATGTGAAAGAAGCTTAAGGTTTATGAATCATTTTGCAAGACATTGTATATTTATGTTTATATTTAGTAAAGTTTTTACTGGATCTGAAGTTCACACCGAAGCAATGTCAGATATCCTTTATCCAACCATGAAGGAGCTATTATTATTTTTTTGTAAAGGTACTTTTATGTGCATTTTTATTTTTCATCCATTTATGCCGTTTAATATTTCTTGGATGGATTTCTGAGAAACTTGCACCGTTTATGTGCAATGGTTTTTCAAAGTGACGCAAAGGCCTCTGGATCTTAGAGGAAGCTTTACATTGCAGGGCCACAAGGTGGAGATAAAGTTCAGGATACGCATCTTCAGGCCTGATTATACTGTATGTGTTGTGCCTAAGAAAGATTTTAAAAATCAACCTAATACCTCTTCCCATATGATTAAAGAGCTATTAATACATGAGGGGAATAAGACCTTTCCTATCCCTCTTTAAGCTGTGGAAAGGTGAAAGACAATTCTAAGAAATTAATTTAAGACTGCATTTCAGTTTAAGCATACTTATGAATATTTAGCAAACTGACTTCCAAGTTCAAATTTAACACTGTTGCTACTTTCGTCTGGGAAAAAAAAAAAAAAAAAAAAAAACACCCCAAAGTTTGTTTCTGTGGAGGAGATCCATGATTCAGAATTTAGTGTGAAGAAATTTAGGAATAACAACCATGAACTACTAAATGATGACTAAGAAGGTCCACATAATTATCATCACCTTAATGATAGATTAGGATGCTGCAGTTATTCGATCGTTTCCCCATCACGTCTGTCTGGATGGTAAATCATACGGCGCAGTTTGCAGGTCATCAAGCTGATTGCCGGCTCATTTTCTGCATCTTTATTACATGCCGGAGGAAGCAGAAACCCTACAGGTGGGTTAGCTCTGCTTGGGCGTGGGAGTAAGGTAGGAAGTACCCAAATCAATATCATGTGAATTATTAAGAGCTTTCCTCACTGTCACGCTCTGTGGATGCTCTCCCTCTAGCCTCCCTCTCTCTTGTTTTCACTCTCGCTTCCTTCATTTCCCCTTGTAGGGGAGTTTACATACGTTTGGCCACACAACCCGCTCTCACGCACTGGTCTTTAGGCTCGCCCTTGTTCGAGTGCTCATTAGTCAGTGCACTGATGCAGAGTAGCCCTGTCATTAGCTGAGAGCTCTCTGTCCTCCGTTCCCTTCCCTCTGTTTTATTCTTCTTCCTCTGCTTAGGATTCATCTTCATTTTATCTCGGAGGCCGGGGGCAGTCCAGAGATTTACATGACAAAGATCTCCTTAATCCCACTGAAGTCTAAATACCTTCCGCAGCCCGTCTTTATTAGCAGAACCGAGATCAGGTGTCCTAATTGACTTTGCCATTTCAGTCACTTGTTAATGCCCAAGATGAAACTGGTGAGGAGACGGTTGGATCTAGCCACAACACTTCACCACAAGCATTTCCCTAAAATATTAATATGAGTTACAGATCGCAATTTTGGGGAAAGTCCCCTTAGGGAATAGTCCAATTTGGACTTAATTCAGCAGACATGTTTGCTAGAGACTGGTATGTAAATGGTTTGTTTTACAAGAACCTGGGTTGTCTAGACTAGGTGCGATTGGACATAAATGCAGTGTGTGGACTAAATGCATCATCAGGCAGTTGCTGCAATGTGGGCGTTCTGATCCAGACAGACTGTACCAATGGAGGATCCTCATACTGCAATGTATGGAGTTCATCTATACCTTCCATCCACACAAAGGCAAAGGACTCTTTCCAGCAAAGCATGTCATCCTGGACCTTAGCAACTGTTTTCAGCTAGTTTTCTGCTTTTCCATGATTTGACTGAGCTGCTCATGGAATCAAGCTTATAGAGAGATACTGGCATGGCATCATACCTGCATTACTACAGATTACCATCTTTTGTGTAGATAAGGAGATGATCAAACCTGTCATTGTTGTTTAGAGACAATACTGTTGGTACTCCTGGCATCACAAAATGGGGAACCAAAGGTACACAGGGCATACCTTGAGGTACAGCTTGGGAGTAACTTAAGGTACTCTTGTGGCACACTACATCATCATCTAGAGAGAATCATTTAGTGTGTAAAAACACCAATGATGTGTATCTCCAGATTTGTTTGCATGATGTCCCTCACTTGCCAGTCAACTCCCTTGATCTGAAGCACCAGTTCCAACAGCTATGGGAGGGGATGCAACGACTGTATGATTGTTTTTCCCACACTGAATCAACATGGACCATCAGCATTCTTGTGCTGCCAACTCTGTCTCCCTGTCAATCTGATAGTGTAGCCATGGTGATATGGTTTTTTGATTGTTCATTCTTTAGCTTCATTTCAGTTCCAAGACTGGGTTCTCTACTTTTTGGTCTAAAAATGTAAAATAAAACTAGCATACTAATTACTGAACTAATTACTATTCACTGAGAGGATGGTGTTTTCAGGTTGGTGTGCCCATTAGGTTGGAAATAAAACCTAAGGTATAATTAATTTTATAATTTCTTTTTCTATAGAAGTTTCATAGAGTAGTTAGAATTGCTTCATAAAATGAAAAAATTGATCAGAATTCAACTAAATAGATTTCATATTGATGTCCAAATATTTAGCATAAGTTATGAATCTTACACATGCAAAAACTGTTTACAGTCCAGTCCATTTATTTTAGGGCTGTTTCCACACCTATAGTTTGTTTACTTTGGTCTGAATCAGTTGATAAGCATAACTTGTAATTTTCTTCTGGAGAATTGGCTTGTCAAGCAGAGAAAACTCCAAATGAACCATAAACTGCGACTAGAAACCCACTATTTCTGCATCTAAATACAAAGTGGCTCATCATTTGACTGCAACATTCAAGTGACGATGAAGAAATTAATAGACCACAGAAGTGGCAGGAAAAAAACACTCAAAAACCAATTTGAGAAGCTTTAATCTCACTTTTGTGGGATAAGAGGGCTTTTTCATTATTTCGACTAATTCTTTCACACTCGATCTGTGCTTAGGCTGGAAATGAACGTTCATTGGAAGTTCATTCCTTTCCTTTGAGAATTACATGATGGAAAAAGTAGGTGGTTAAGAACTAGAGTTTTAATTACTGTAGCTAATTTGAAGAGAAAACTGCCTTTTTTGTGTTTCACAGTGTAGTCCTAACAGTTTGGGCATAACCCATGAAACTAAACTAAGCAGTTAAAAGTGGCACATGCTAGTTTAATAGTGAACTCACAGAGATGAGGTCTCGGCAGCCAACAAGTGTCTCAGTTGACCCAAACCTGCTCAGTTCCTTGTGTACCATTAAAAAGGCATGTTTTATTATTTTCTATGATTATCATGTCATCTAAAAACTGTAAACACTTTTCAAGTGACTTACTACTTTTCACTTGAATTCCAGAAAGCAGCATTGAAGTTACAGGGGAGTACAGACTCTTACATCATGCTAAATTTCAGCCTTGTAAAATTGTATCTAACTAGCTTTGATTTGATTATTTGATTGGTCTTTACCAATTAAATAGATTTTAGAGGAAATAACTCCAAAATCCCTAGAAAATGTAGAAAAAAATGTGATAAATGTTTTTCAACATTTTAAAGTAGCAATGCTAACTCTACACAAAGAATAACAATGCAACACACAAAATGAACTTCTTATGTTTAAAACTGCTTTGTAAAAGGTTCTGTCAGTTTATCTAATTCAGAAGGGCATTGTTTAGCTTCCAGCGACAGATTCCTTTTTCTCAGGAAGGAGGCACAAATCTATCAAAGCATCTCAATCTAATTCATATGAAAAATATCCACACGCAGGGTCCATGTGAAGATTATCCTCCATCATTTCCTCCCTTTCTCCCCATTCCTTTCCAAGCGCTCCTGACACTAATGTTTGTTTGTCATGTTTAGCTCCACGGGTGATGAATCCATCCCAACGAGGAGATCTATTCATTATCTCGGGATGCACAACCCTGCATTCCATATCCTAATTTATCTGAGTGGAGACAGAAACAGCTCACGCACTGATGGGACACCCCTGCTGAATTCCTGCAGGGCTATCAGTCGTCTTGCTGCTGTTTCTTATCTCCGACTTGGCCTCTTGTTTACAGACACCATCACTTAAGTGCAACATCCCCTAATATATTGCTGGCTAATGACTGTGTTGTACGAACTATCAATCTGTGGGCATCACCGGCATCCAGGGAGAGTCCAAGGAGTGAAAAAGCCCAGGCTAAATTTGAAAGTTGCTCAAAAACACGAGTTCCTGGCTAAATCTGATTTGTGGGCTTTTCCTTGTCACGTAAACACTCATTGCATCCAACCTGCTGGGCTGCCAGCTAGCCATCAACAATGCAATTAATGAACACAATGATGATAGCTCCAGGAGGACATTCCTCTTTGCTCATCGTGCATTCCGCACCGCATGCAATTACAAATGACCAAACACTCCATATAATAGCACATCATTTAGCCGACGTACTTCGCTGGCTTGGCTCCCTGCGTACTCCACACTGGCCATCAAAATCTCTGTGATAGAGCACATTAATTACACCCATCCAGAGACAGCTATGATTACAATTTCACACGTTTGAATGGACTTCAGCCATTTGCCACAAAACTGCAGAGGCAGAGCAATGACTTTAGTGAAACTGAGGGAAGGGAGGTGGGAGAGACATGGAGGAGTGGAGGGGGGGAGCTGGGTCGTTCCTAATTCTCCAGAGGACTGCAGATGCAGGATCTGTGGACGCATGGATGCTGACAGTTCTGGCGTTTATGCGGTGTGCTGTAATTGCATGCAAATGGGCCCGAATCTGTATCTTAAAACGTCTTCATTAGCTGGCGCGCACGTGTCTGTGGCTCTGATGGAGGGACAATGGAGGGTTGAAGTTAATTCTTAGCAGGCTGATTCTGTTTTCATACTGGACAACTTTAATTAAACGAAAGATTAAGTTTTGACGGGATGGTTTAATGCGTTGAATCCCATGAGTGCTCTAATAAACAGCAGAATGGAATCAGTCAGCGGATATCTAATGAAGTTGAAAATAGACATAGACGTCTATAACGCCGCCATCAAGTGCCTTATTTCTTACTTTAAACACATCTCATCAACATACAAAATGAGTTTCAGTTGCATTGCTAATGGCTTTATAGATATGATTACACTTGATAATTATGGGCCTTCACTTGCAAATATTATATGTTTATCATGGTTTGCAATGAAAAATGTTTTATTACGAGTAAGGAAAAGATTACCACTTTGGTTTATCGTCAACCTAGTCTATTTATGGTTATTTTAGAAACAGTTTATTATTTGTTTATTCTGTACAATATCCATAATCTTAATGGCATGTTGGAGGGTTGAACAATTCGTTATTAAAGAAAGAAATTCTAATACCAGATAAATGTTTGAAAAACACGATTTATAAACTGGTCAATTTTAGACTAAATTATTCTGCACGAATTACAAATTCTCTTTGATAAATGCTTACTTTACTAGGCATGTCCAACTTTTTTGTCTTTTATGCAAGATAAAGCTAGCACATCATTATATAGGGTGCCTGATGGCACAGAAATTTATGTAGCAGCACATACATAGAATGACACTGGAAATGGCAACAACCAAAAGAATAATGCTTGTAGTTCATTCTGGTCCTTAAGGAAATTTGAATTTTGATCTGTGAAAACTAGGTAATATCCTTCTTTAAATATTCAGATTGCCTTGATCTCATTGTGTCAGTCAACCAGTAAACCATGTGGCACAACATCCAAAGGAGAAAATGACATACTGAGTTTCAAATTGAGACTAAATTGAGGAGTACACCGTAGCCCAAATTAACAATAATTATCCCTTCAAACTCTAACCCTAAATGTGACCCATGATATTCTAATTCCAACTTTCATGACCCCTACGACAACTACTGACTCCCTATGAAACCAGAAGTGCCAGAGACTGTCAAGCCTTATCCCTTATTTCTGTTCCTAAACTACCATTATCACTCCCCATTTCAGCATGTTGATCATTGCCAGATCAGTCAGTGAGATGACTGACTGACTGTTGAGTGCAGCTAATAAGAGGCAAACAAGAAGGGAGACCATGACAGCAGAAAGCGAACCCTGTATCTACATGTCAGACAATTTATCCTATTTGTCATCACAATCTCTCGAGAGCAAGCAACGTTTTATCCAAGAACATGGCCTAGTGGGGGTAAGGACACTTCAACTTAACTGAAAATAAGGATATAAAAGAGACCTCCTACTCCTCATCCTGTCCAAGCTTGTCAGATTTGGTGGATTTGAAGCTGTGCCACACTATTTCCATTTTCACAAGACTGAACACTGCACTATGACATGTTCATAGAGCAGAGGAACGCTAGTACAATGTGTTGAAGTTTGCTGTTTTCACATGACAATGTAAAAAAGTTCTAAGAGTGTGAATACTTTTGCAATGCATTGCAAATTGATTTTAATTTAACAATCAGTTAATACAGCATAAAATCATTAGTGGATCAGCAACTACATACCTTTATTATGTTCTGGTCTATATCAATCATGACCATCCAGAGTCAGAGCTAATGTACATAGTAGCTCGCGCGATATTCATTTTCTGCAGCAAAGGATGTCGGCGCTATTTTTTTCCTGTGTCTGGAACCATTTTGACCTGTAATCCCCAAGATTATAGTGGCTAAACTGCCCACTGTGTGTTTTTGTGCTCTTTATCAACTCCTGGTATGGTAGGCTGAGAGGACTGCTGGCCTCTGGATGCCCTTAGCCTGACATTCAGGGATCACAGGGGTAGCTCGCTGTGCGCGTGCATGTGGGAGTGTGCTTGGGCCATCACAGGTGTCTCCAATGCCCTTGGGGCGGAGACAGGCTCCTATGGGGTAACAGCAGGTCAGAGGGCACAGCAATTACGGAGCAGTTGGAACCATTAATTAGCCAATATATCACTTACTCTATTGTTTGGGTTCCCTGTGTACACTAAACTCAGAATAACCTCTGGACAACTGTCCTTCCTCCTAATATTTCTGTTAGGGTTAAGTCTTCCACCTCAAATAACCCTGACTGCTCCATACAATAGCGCTGCACTGATACAAATAGTCATGGCAGAAAATAACAAATAAGTTCTGGAACCCGAGAGATGATATGTGGCATTGAGAAGGAATCTTTCAACTCTTTGCCCCGTCTTCAGGCAACATGTCTCCTGAATACTCATCAGTTATTTTATTCTATTTTTTTTTCTGAAGTATTTACCTATGATCCAAGCCCACCTTGAGCACTTTTATTTTCCTCTCTGTGCCTCCAAGCCAGGCTGTGAACTTTCAAAGGCCGCGAGAAAAGACACTGTAAAAAACTCAGAGAGAGGGAGGGGGATATCAAAACCTGCAAGCTCGAGAGCTCAGCAGCCGAAAGGGAAGCCAGGTAGGTTGAGGTTGGTTAGGAATCACATAAGCGCCAGGGAGTAATGGGGATTGACATGGCCACCCACATGAGGGAAGGACAGACTGCTCAGACAGAGGAAAGCCGCTACATGAGAGGGGACTTGACTGTCAAGAGGGTGATCGTGCAAGTGGGACCTTTTCACGGGAATGTCGTCCAACCCCCTCCAATCCTCCTCGGGCAAGTGGGGGTGGGCAATATCCTGGTGAGGAAAACACACCACCAACACTTCAGCTCAACGATAAGGCTCCTCTTGCTGTTGCCACACCTCTCTAACTCACAACCAAAAGGATAAGGAAGAACTCCGAAGAGTTCCTCTGGAGCCAGCAGAGGCCGTTCTGCCACGACACCGAATGATTGACAGGGGCTGACGATAAAGGCAGAGAGGAGCAGCGTTGAAGGATAGCGGCCTCATGATGGAGTGCTCATGGGGAAAAGTAGCTATTGAATCCTCTTTTTAATCTGTCTGTCAAGGTTATTGAAAGTGCTGTCTTCATTATTGCGTGCCAGCCTTGGACTTGAAGGGGCCATAAGTATGAGAACACACCCTTTTCTGGTGAGGGGATAAACAAGCTGAGGCAAACACATACACATATAAAAGAATGTGTAATGTGCATATACACATTAAAGAAGAGCAAACATGCATTGTCGCTGAACTGGGTGTGTGCCTGTCCCTCGATGGACAGAGCATCGGTGTCCCATAAGAGGTTTTGGTGCACTCATCCAGCTGATGGCTGTCCTTTTTACCCTCAGACGAGCCGTACCCCCTGTGTGATGTGGCTCCAGTTCAGGTGAGATCGAGAGGGCTCCACTCCAAACTGGACCCGCTTTTCAATCAATGCTCATCGGCGGCTCCAGCAATAAGTTGTCAATGGGATTCTCATTGGAATTCAAGTGTGCTTTTAAATAATATTGTAAAGCAGTGAATCACACTGACAGATGACTGGGTGAGTGGCAGTTGAGAGCTTGTCATGGAGCGAATTTTAATCAGAGGGAATGGTGTCAGGCAGAAGCTGATGTACACCGATACTGCCTGTTCCTGTTGTGCTGTATAATCTTTTATAGTAGAGAAACCTCTTTCAACACTATTCAGGGTACAAAACTAATGCCATTTTAATGGATGCTTCATCCATTAAAAGCTCCTTTTTAAGTGAGGTTCTGTGAAGTTATCAGTAATAGTTTTATTCCCAGTGGTAGAAAGATGTCAAATCACATTTTCAAAATTCTTTTTGAAAATGTAAATAAATCCTAGTCGTGGAAGCCAACAGATACTCAGCTATCTTACCTATATTTTAGGTAAACTTTAGCAGATTAAAACAAGTCAAACTGAAAAACCTCAACAAAAAAAAAAAAAAAAACACTTTAGCAGATTAAAACAAGTCAAACTGAAAAACCTCAACAAAAAAAAAAAAAAAAACACCTTATATTAGCAGATAATCTTCAATTTTGCAACATTTTCTTTAACATTGTCAAAATTTATTTTCTACCAAGTAAACATATTCTTTAAACCCAATTATATAGGACATGTACAATTTAATCGGGGCTCTGCATAAAATATCAGCCTTAGATCTTAGAAGAAGTTATCTGAATAGGTTCTAGCATCTGATCAGCATGCTTCCTGGGTGAGTTATTTTGAAGTAGCCTGTGTCCCACTTACACAACACCGCAAGACAATATGTCCTTTCTGTTCAGGAAACACTCTGGGATGTCCCAGCATGCACTGGGTAGAGGGATTTTCCGTCTCCCTCCTGGCATGGCTGCCCAAACAACCCAATCTCAGATAAGCAGCAAACACTGGATGGATAAGGTCTCGTGCTGATAGCAACCAGACAGAGCTTTACGAGACATGCTTCACTTTGAAGAGGAATACTGTGGCCTTTTAATATCACAAAATCTTGTCACACCACAAAAATCTGCCACTCAAAACCTTCTATGTTATATAGTGTTTGTGATTTTTACCCTAAAAACTACAGGTTTCTATTTATGTTGAGCCTGTCACAACTTGTCCATTGCTGTGTTAGGGCTTTCACAATATCCAACAAACATGGCAACCATCTGTGTCTTTGACTTGAGTTTTTTAGATCTGACATAAAATATTGGAACATCTTGTTAAGATAATCTTTTGTACTGATGACAAATGGTTTGACATTTTCCCACTACAAGAAATGAATGACGTTTGGCTTTCATTCGGTAGGCCTAAATCCTGTTCTTGCCCAAGCAGCGAAGAGAGATGCCCGTGTCGTTTGATTTTCTCTCTGAAACTAGTTCACCTTGGACAGCATGGCGTCGCTGCCTCAAAAGGCCTCTGCTTTCTGTTTGAGGGAGGGTGACCTGTACCAGTTGGGTTATAGAGGTGCCCCACAGCATGTTGTTTTAGATCACAAACTATAGGATTACTCCTATAGATGCTTTTGAAACACTGAGATTGTACATATCAGTGGGTTTCAGAAATATACGTTGCTCTGGTGACTGGACAATGACTCCGACACATTCTCACCAAGCTATTGACAGAATCATATTAAAAGCCATACTACATGAAATAATCGTTTTTGAAAAGGAGTTTAGGATTTCTAAATAGACGTCTGTAAAAGGGTGGCAAATGGAAAATAAGGGAGCAGTGCCTTTTATGTCTGAAACGTACTGACAAAGCGTAAAGCGTGAAGCAATGTAAAAAAATCAATGAACGATGAAAATAATATGATTGTTTTGCTCTTCACAGCATTTTGCTTTTATGTCAGACATTTCCTCTGACCAGAACTGCTTTACATGTTCTTTTACCACATTCTCACAAGAAAATAATAAAAATGACCATTTTTGCCACAATGCAATGTATAAGAGGTTATATATATATATTCCAACAGATCACAGACCAAAGGCACCAACAGTGGTGCCTGTGGTAATCGGGGCCCTCAGGGCAGTCACCCCCAAACTGGAGCAGTGGCTAAAACAGATCCCAGGAACAACATCAGACATCTCAGTCCAGAAATGTGCAGTTCTAGGCACAGCCAAGATACTGCGCAGAACCCTCAAGCTCCTAGGCCTCTGGTAGAGGACCCGAGCTCAGAGGATGAAAGAGACCACCCGCGGAGGGTGAGAAGGGAATTTTTATTTTTTTATATATATATATATATATTTATATATATATATATATTGTGTTGCAAAAATCAAAATAGGGCACAGCAGCTAACAAGTTACCATGTTAAAGAATTTGATAAGTTATTTCACTACTTGAAAACCCTTCCACAGTTGGCGCTGTGGAAAAGTGGCCACAGTGTCATAATTCCCATCTGGGAGTGAAAGTCAAAGAAACACTGGTAGTTGTCTTTTCAGTGTTTTATAAAATATATTGTTTATTTATACACACAATTATACCCACAGTAAGATCAAATATCCATCAAAGTGGGACCTTAAACTATGAAAAACAGACAGAATTTCACTAGCGTTTTTTCTCTGGTTACCGAGCAAAGATAAATGATCAAATTTGGCAATGTTATACTAATATCACATGATAATAGTTTTATCACCTCCAAACTAACTTAATGACAAGCTAAAATAACACTAAATCGGACATAAAGTCTATTCATAGCGTTATTTGAAAACAAAGGCTATGAAGACAATTCTCGCAAGCATTTTATTATTTCTGCTTTTCCTGATTGGCTCATGGGGATGTCGCCAGGGACAGCTCATTCTGGGGGATCCCAAAACGGTCTCAGGTTCTCTAGAAAGTTATAAGGTCTGCTCTAGGGTCTCTGTTCTCTGGGATGGGTCTGCAAACCTTAGAAACTGAACACCCATTCCCATCAGATGCCTGAACCACCTCAACTGTCTTTTTTCAATGCAGAGAATCGGCTATTCATTTAGGAACTATTCAAGCCATCTACCAATACATATGGTAAGACTGACATGCCAAAATCTGTTCTCTTTCCCAGTTGCATGCACCTTATAATGCAGTGCACCTTATATATGAAAAAAAGTTTTAAAATAGGCCATTCATTGAAGGTGCAGCTTATAATCCGGTACGCCTTATAGTGCAGAAAATACGGTAATTCTTATTTTCCCCACCACAACAAACTGCTGAAGGATCTACGAACAATGGCCCAACCTGTTCATTTCTTGCTCAAGCATATCATCACTCAAGAATAAGAGCCCAAGACATTCACTCAAGACAAAATCTGACCCTTTGTCAAGAGGAAAAAAAATCTTCCTTGCACCAGTTGAGAACCAAGGACTGAGACTCAGAATTGGGAAGCCAGACTCTGTTGTAGACTAACCACTTGTCATCGTCAATGTTTAGGAAATATAGAACAGTATGGAAACTCTGCTGATGTCCATTTGCATGCAAAGATGTGTGAATTGTATGTCCAACCTAAAGAAACTAAATGTAATCAAGATCTACTCAAGATTATTTTAGTAGATAATGGCATTACTTATGTATAGAATAGCCTTTTTCTAAACACCAGTCCATTAAATCTACATTATTGAAACATGATCCTGAAATGAGTCCAAGCAAATGTACATTAGAAATAATTAATTGGTTCTGTTTTTCTGAGAGTAAAGACAGCACAACAAGGGTGGGATTTGAATGTTTATCAGTATTAATTGTTTCTACACTGAAGCATGTTTTTTTCACAATTTCCTTTCCTCGACACTCTGTGAGAAGCAAGTTATTCACGTCCTTTGGTGAAAATCGATTGACGTCCACTCATTTGAGCTCCATTCAAATCCCAAATAAAAGACAGTCCTTTAGAATTGAGCTTTGCTGAGCAAGGAGTGCTACTTAAAAACTGGCATCCATCCAAGAAAAATAACCTTCCATTCTTTCATTCATTTCATTTGCAAACTTGGTCACAGATTGCCCTTAAACATAACAACTTTCATATGGTAACAACGCAGCTTTGTTAACCCTTGCAAGGCTAGCCTCTGTCAACAAAGTGGCCTGAAATTACCAAATAATCAAGAGCCACTGCTTTTCAGAGGGCTCTACCTTGCATCAAAAGCTTACCTTGCCTTTTATTCAGATTTTCCTGCATTATTTCACTATTCCTTTCTGTAGAATAATACACCTTTGGAGGATATAAATCGGTGAAAGATGTGCTCTTGTGCAGAAAAATTAGTTATTTACTCACGAGGAGCCAGCAATTTGTGCTGTCCCTGAACTATCGTGGCTATCGAGAAAAACACATCAAAAACAACTATATGTGAATACATTCTTGGTTTATTCAGCTCTGCCAGTGTGTCCTTTAATAATAGATGTATTAATCTGCAGCTGAGTGTTTCTGCCATGCAAATGCTGTGTTTACATACGTGCATGTGTGCGCGTATGTGTGGTTATGAACGCCCATGCAAGTAATGCCTTATAAGCAATAAAATCATCAGCAAAAGCTTACCCTCTGGTTTATGAGCATGTAGTGCCTTGCAAATGTATTCCAACCCTCTTAACTAGTTCAAATGTTCCCATGTTACAATCCCTGCAATGTATTTTGTTGAGCTGCCAGGAGATAGACCAACACAAAGCAGTTCTTAATAGTGAAGTTGAATTACGGTGTACATCTCCTGGAACTGGGAAGCTGTGCTGATCAGATGAGAAGATGGATGGAGCTACAAATTTGAGGGGGGGAAAAGCATATTTATTTATTAGAATGGTTTTATGAAAGTCCAGATCTGAATCAAATAGAGACTTTGTAGCAAGACTTGGAAACTGGAGTTCACAGAAGCTTTAAGTCCAACAAGACTGTATTTGATCTTTTTTTGCATAATCATGCACTACTTTTTTCTGGTCCACCATATGAAATCTTTTTAAGACACATTCAAATGCATTCTTCATAATTCAAAGTTTCAAGTTAATTTTCCTTACCATTTGATATATTGTTGATATATTGGTATTGTTTATCATCTGATACATTTTTATAAGAATTTAGATTTACTGTTGTAACAATAAATTTCAATTATTTTTTTTAATTCCCCTAAAACTATCCATATTGTTCGTCTTACTATTTTTCCACTGTTTTTTCATTGAGTATCAATAAAATCAATAAATTCCAAAATATTATTAAATGCAGTTACTGTGAGCAGCTTAGTGATGCAAATCACACTCCATTATGTGACTAGTGTCCAAACGAAGCGCATTACAATTTTTTTTCAAGAACAGAATTTGTGCTTGATTGCTAAAGTTACCTAAAAAAAAGTAGTAATAAGTAGTTCTTATCGTCAGTTTTATCGTTATAACAATAGAAGGAAAAAAAGTGGCATAATAAAACTAAGTCCATAATGCCCAACCATATGTTTTGCTGCCACCCGTGGGAATTATTTTTTTTATTTTCTAAATATCCAAACATCTCAAGTTTGTTTCTCACCAAACCAGATGAAAATCTTTCATTTCTTAAAGTAACAGAATCACCAACTCATCTAATGGACTACTGACGTTAGTAGTTCTAAGGTGAAAACGTGAAAAACGTTTACAAGTCACTTTTGCTTAAAAGAAAGCATCACACTTGAACAGAATTTAGCAGGTGTGTGTGGATATATTAAGCATTGTATGTGCATACTGGTGAGTGTGTATGTGTGTGCAGTCACAACATATGTTGTAGCCAGTTGGGGAATAGTTTTCCCCAGAGAGCAGTCCGCACGGCCCTCCAGTCAGAGGCTCAAATTAAAGGGAGCAGCACCATAGCCATGCCTCATCCGCTTTAATAGCATTTTAACTGTTATTGGAGCTTTTATATATATTTATAAATAAGCATTCGGTGATGTTGGTCATGCTGGCACGCCTATGCAAAGGACGGTGCCACAACAGCCTCCAACTGAACTATGACAGGCCAATTAATGGGCCTTCATTGGGAACCAGTCGTTACATAGGTCATCTAAGAAGTGTAATTAGAAAGCATTGTAAATTCTTATTTTTATTGAGAATGCTTAATTAAAAGAGGGAACGCAATCAACTGCGAGTCTTTATATCAAATGTGCACTGATAAGATTTTTATTGGAAAATAAAAATAATCTAAAAAAAAAAACAGACTGGTTATGAGGCTCTCATGCTACAGTGAGCGTACACACAGCCGCACAAACACACATAAATGTCGCCCACGAGGCTTGATAGATGTGTCACAGTGGGGATGTGAATGGGAGCCAATTACATTTATAATGTCAAACGTGCTGCCGAAATTAGCTTCAGTATTATTATGCGAACGCTAATTGCAAGGAAATGCTAAAATGATTTAAATCGCCGGGGCTATTTCCAGACATTAAGGCATTCTGAAGATAGCCACAGCACTAACAATTTGTACCACCCTTTTTATAATTACATTTAATAGGTTGTCTTATCAGCGCTCTAAAAGTGGATTTGGATTATCGCAGGCCAGACCAGTCCGTCAGAACAGATTTTTTTTTTCACTTTTTTTGAGTGCTGGCCACTTTGTTCGTCGGAGGAGGAGGAGAGATAATGTTCTACAGGGTTAAACACTTGGATTGCCACTTTAGAAGGCAAATTGGAATAGAACACCATTGGCGATGCCACGCTTTGTATTTTCAAGAAGGTCCACCACTGGCATTCAACGCCACTTAGCTTCCCACCACAATAGATTTCCTACAGTATGCAAAGACACATACAGAGCGTGTTGCCAAGCCATCCTCAGAGCTGACCCCATCCGGCGGCACTGACCCCGCCATTGTTGGCGCTCCAGGCATTCAGATTGTATGCAAATAAGGGCAGCAAATAGAGGGAAGGGAGCAGGAGACGTGCTTTGTTATTAAGCAAGACTTGAGTCTGCTTATTAATTTTCAGGGCCTTATACTTGAGCGCTGCTTTGAATTATGACAGTCTGACAAAGTGCTCAAGTATGTCTACTATCTATGCATGATCATTTAAAAAAAAAAAAAAGAATTAAAGTTAGTTTATTATAAGAATTGTGACTTTTTCAAGCTTTTCTGACCCATTTGATTTCCTCTATAGATCAATTTGAAGAACACTCGAACCTTAGACTATGAAGTGATTCACCGTTTTTTGCAACTGCAGCACGCGAGTGCATGATGAGGAATGCTCATGACTGTGTGAAAGGCAGCAGGAGGCGGAAGAAGATCAGCGTGTTATCGTCATGGGCCTCTGGAGGAGGGGGGCTTAGCGCTCTCTGTCTGCAGCACCTGAAAGCCTTATCCACAGGTGTACAATCAGCAACATAAGCAATCGGCCTCTTTACCTTAAGTCCACATCATCCGTGGGCCAGTCATGCGGACCCAGGGTGCCACTTGGAGCTTACAAGGAGATTAAGGCCAGGATCTCATGAAGAAGTATGTTATGTATCATTCATAAAGCAACATATTAGCTACAGGATTTAGCTGTTTAACCTATAGGTGAAGTTGTTCTGTGATGTTTTTCCAAGTTTGAATGATGTACAGTGCAACAAACTTGGGAAGAAAATGGAAAAACAGGCTCAGAATTATACATGCAGGCTCAAATATGTTACTTTATTGCCCAAATGTATTGGCCAAGCCTGTTCCAATGAGTAGTTATTTAGTTAAAAAAATGATGGACTAAAATGAGCTCAATTTCCATTCTGATTGATATTTTTTGAAGGGCAATCTTCATAATCCATTTTAATTATGGTTTTGGTTGTGTGTGGTTTTTATTTTCTTTTTATTTATTGTTTTTAGGTTGTTGTGTTTTATTTTTGATATTGAAAATGTCTTCCAGTTCCAGTGTGGTGTGTTCTGTACCAAATTAGTTTGTTGGTCTTTGAGAGGCCAAACTTGCATTATTATGGCATTATCAATATATTACAAGAATATTATAAGAATGTTTTCAACATGATTTATGAGTGAGTTCATAGGAATTTTTGACAGTTCTAGGAGAGCATTTTTGAGGTTGGACACTGATGTTGGACAGTGAAGTCGAGTTCCTTTGCACCAAACTTGTTCAGTCATATCCTAATGAGTCTTGTCTTATGTACTGAAGAAGTCACATTGGAACTGAAATGGCCAACTCCAAACTGGAAAATAAAATTTTCTTCACATAGTGACATTGAGTTGAGTTGTAAATAAGCCATAGTTTTTCTCCAGCCATCAACAAGCTCTTTGTAAAATTCTACCTGGATATTTAACTGCTCTTATCGGAAATGGTGGAGCTCATTTCATTTTGGAGCACCCAATTATGCTTGTTTTAAAATCTAATGATTTGAGGAAAAGTTGAACAATTTGGACCATGTCACCATATTTCAACATCTTCTATTCAAAAGTGGTTCTAGAATAATTAAAAGAAGCTAACATTAAGTTTCTGAAATTACACTGACATTAACCCTGATGAAAAATGTATGGTCTATGTCCAAAATCTAAGTCCAACCAATTTAAATAAGCTCAACCCTTTTTGACGGAAGTAGTTAAATACCCAGTTAGAATTATGCTAGAAAGTTTTTGATGGATACAAAAAGACTGTTATTTCTTGGCAGCTCGCATAAAAAAATGTACTTGAACCTTTATGTAAAAATAAAAGAAAATTTGCAACAACTTTTCTAATTTTTGAAAATCAATTGAATTATGTTCTGCATAAACATTCCAGTCTGAAAAGGGAATAGCATCTTTAAAGGCTTTAGATTAATATAATTTCATGCTCATGGTCAGCAAACTCCACCAGCTTTCTACAGGACGCTCAGAAGCAATTATCCACAATTAATTTGTGATATCAACACAGAATATAACTCTGTAATTGGAAAATGGTTTAAATCCTTTATATTGCTAATTTTCTTTAGCAATAATCAATTTACGGGCTTCATTCAGGTCACAAACAGGCATCCAATAAGAACAGGGATTCACATCCAGTACATACAGAATGTAATTTGATGATTTATGTGCCACCAAAGCCAGTCTCCAACCAATACTTTCATAAAGTTGTTTAAGGCAATTACTAAGGCTTAATACGAAGCCAGATTAAAGTAATTTCCATTCATACATCCAATAACCAAAGGCAAGATGAGTGAAGATCAACATTTCCCTCTCCACAAGTGACATCAAGAGATGTCAGGTGGCATCAAAACACAAAACACAGATTTAATACAGTTACCTGCCATTTTACGATCACTTAACAAGAGTAAGGGTAACTGAAATAAAACCAGCCCCTTGTACTGCACCTTGCTTTGTCCAGAGTGCCTAGGCTCTGGGAATAGAGAAACGATTGCTTTCTGGAGGCGTGAAATCTGTTAAGGTTTTAAATTTTACCCAATTGCTAACATTTGCTCGTGACTTATGTAATGCACCAGTTTTATCAAGGTTCCTTGAAATTCTCTCCACTATAAAAAACCCCCCCAAAAAAACCACTCATCTATGGTCACGAACTCTGGGTAGTGACCAAAAGAAGGAGATTGCAAATACAAGTGGCCAAAATATATATATTTTTTTTTTACAGAGTGTCCGGGCCCTTCTTCAGAAGCTTGGTCATTCGCTGTGTCTCCACTTTGAGAGCCAAATAACGTGGGTTAGCATCTGGTTTATATCCCTAACGGATGCCTCCATGGTCAGGTGTTCCAGGATTATTCCAATAGGAGAAGACCTAGAACCGGGGTGCGCAAGTCCAGTCCTCGAGAGCTACCATTCTGCAACTCTTAGAAGCATCCTTACTCCAACAGATGGGATCAGCTCTGAACAGGTTTGCTAACAAGCCATTCATTTGATTCAGGTGTCTTGCAGCAGGGATGCATCTGAAAGTTGCAGCATGGTAGCTCTCAAGGACTGGACTTGAGCACCCGTGACCTAAAAGAAGACCAAGGGCCTGACTGGGACTATGTTTCTCAGCTGGGACATGGGAACACCTTGAGATTCCTCCCAGTGGCTAGGGAGAGGGAAATATAGACCTCTTTGCAAAGGCTGTTATCCCTGCAACCCAGTTCTAGATTAAGTGGAAGGCATTGGGTGGAGAAATGGATTTTATTTAGGTGTATCGGGAAAAAAGCTCATCACAAATCCACACCACATTAAAAATGAATTTTAAAATGCAAATAAGATTGATGTTTATGGTAGTGCAACAACATAGGAAAAAAAGTCAATAGTAAAAGCTCTCATTAAGATACTATTAAATACTGTAGAAAAAAATTGCCTGCAGTTTCCAGAGGTTTGAAACTGATGTATGACTCCTGAGCTGAAAATGTACTTCTTTTTTTGTAAAAGTGTTCTGTAGATTTACCGTGTAAACTTATAAAAGCATCCTGTGTGCCACCTAAATCAGTTTTACAAAGACTGACAGCAGCACTGAGCTTTGGAGAGAAAACCAGGGTTGATAATGTTGGCCTTGATTGGGGAGAGGTGGTAATCAAGCTGTGTGCAGTTAATTCTCTGATCCATTATGTGCTTACATACATAGGCTTACGGTGAATGATTGTGCTTGAACACACATGGCTATCAAAATAAAAAAAAACACACACACATGCACAACAAAAACAGGTGAGCACACACACAACAAGCTGAAAGGGCTCTATATGAAGCATTTCTATTTCTCCACCTCACTGCGAGTCATTAGCCATTCCAGACGTAGGGTGATCAGCAGAGCCAGCCTGGCCTGAGACAATTAGAGACCCCAGAGGTGGCTGCACATCACAATGAGCCCTGCGGCCATGATTAAAACATCAGCCGCTCTCTATGCAACGCTGACAGGAAGAGGGGGGGAGGGAGGGGCGAACGGAAAAAATATGAGGGGACAGAGGCTGTAGTTTTTTTAGCTCTCTGTGTTCCTACTTAAAAGACTGGTTTGTTTATTTTCGGAAGCAGAGAAAAGTCCTCAAAAGAAAAGTTGAGCTTCAGGTAGTATTTTGTGTGTGTGTGTGTGTGTGTGTGTGTGTGTCGCTTTTCTTTCCTTTCAGGACTTTAACATCATGTTTGATGCTAAATATTTGACCTGCTTTAATATTCACCAAAACCTACAGGAGCTCTGATCCATATAAAGTTGCTTAAACCTACAGCAGCTAGTGGATTACCAGTGCTGCAACATTGCTATCTCATTTGACATTTGTGGCTTTGATATGTATCTCAGCCTAGGGAGATTTAGCTAGCAAATCTCCCCCCAAGTGCTTCATTGAGCAGAAGTGCATCCCCATTCAGAAAAGCTTAGAGATGCTGGAAAAACAGGAAGTGGGACACCACACTCTTTAAAGCTTGTAACCACAAACATAACTTTAAAATGGTGCAACTGTGCAGCAGTTTGTGTTACTCTATCGAAAAAAATATTACAATAAAATACATTGATGTCTGAGATTGTAATGCAACTAATGCAGTGCACGTTTAGGTTGCTCACACAGTAATAGAAAGTTTAGTATGTCCAATCAAGGGGTGAAACGGTTAACCAAATTAATTAATTATTGAAATAATCAACTAATTTAGTAAGCAATTAATCATTAACTGGGGTATACAGTATTTAAAGAAGGCCATGAAGAAGAGAAAATTAGGAAACATTTTAAGACAAAAAAGAAAACTGGGCTGAGCTATTCACATGTTTACAATTTTTACAAAAGATCAAGTGTTCACTAAAGAAATGCTATGTTTATGGATTTTAGGAAATTAAATGTTTCATCTAAGAAAGGGCTGAATTTAGTAGTTTAATCGAATACTTTACATTTTAATATTGCATAAAAAAGGCTCAAGTAAAATCTGCATAATGTGACAATTTTTGGTATCTGATTAATCATCAGTAAAACTGATTAGTAAAATTATGATTAGCTACAGTCCTGCTCCAATCATTACTGACTTATTAGATTTGGGCTAAAGTAACAAGTATCTTAACTGTATTTAATAGTTGGGATGTGTGTAGCTCTCATTGAGTCCTCGAGTCAAAGGGGAATCCTTTCTAATCACATCTACTCCAACTGTGTTCTGCCCTCAAATTCCCAGACCCCTCTTCCTCGGGCTGACCCACTTCTCCCATGTCTTACCTTCTCCCAACACCCTGCCTGCTCAACCTTACCCTTAAATGCCTGGCTGTCCTCTGATCTGTAGCGACATCACCACTTACCCAAGGCAATGGTCCTCTGGAGAAGACTTAGCTATCCCAGAGTCCCTGCTGTGGGCAGCCCTCTGTCCCTCTGTTCTTATGGTTCAGTCACCATTGAGCAATGCCACATGGGAGCGCTACACACTACACTGCCTCACCCGCCATGGTTTCACCAAACACCCTTTGCACATCCAACTCTAATCACCGTTTTCCAAAGGGACCAGGTGAGATTCTTCATCAAGACCGTAGAATATCTATGGCTGGTAGTTCAAACTCTTCTACACTATAAAAAGTCAATTTGGAAGTATAAAATGTTAGCCATTTATATATTTGAATCTAGCTTGTGAAAGCTATGTTCAATAGTGGACCAATTCTAGCATTTAAACTTGGAATTCAACTAAAGATGTTGGTATCATTAAGGGTTTATTATTCTCAAATGTTTGTGGTATCTAGCAGAGAACAGTAAGATTAATACATTTACATACAATGTATTCTTCATGAATATATTTATTAAAAACTAAGAACTACTGTGAGACTTGTGGTTGTGAAAGAGTCTGCGTTGGAAGAAACATTTCCTATAAGTCCAGCTTCAGCTAAGTTAGCTACAACGCTAATGCTAAGGTAAAGTTACTAGCGAGAAAGGCTTCTACTTAACCTTGAGGTAGTCGTTGCTAATAAACAGCAGACATTACTTTTGAGCTTGACCCCAGATCTTATATTGTCCAATACATATATGCTTCCCTTCATCACTTGACCTGTTTCCTCTGCTTCATTTGCTCCACTTAATAAGACGGGGCTTAAAGGAAAAACAGATCGTAAGCATGGAAACCTATTCAGGAAGAAATTGTACTACTTGTGAGATTAACTATTAAAACTATTCAAAATCAGGAACAGGCTTCGACACATTCTTACTTTAGCTGAAGACGTTTACGATCACTTTATATCTTCTTCTGTATTGGTTATTACAGCTGCATCTGTGGTTCTTTATTTTCTTAAATAGTTGGTCACATGACCTCTGTCTTTGCTGATTCAGTATCAGAGATAATCTAAACTATTTGCAATACTGCCTCTCTAAGTTGCATCGTTTCTTTCTTCACCCTTGCCTCCTTTTTGGAAAGTTTTCATTTCTACAAAACTTAGCCAGTTTTTAGAAGGCCCTTTGCTCTATAGAGGGCTGATCCTGCCAAAATTGGCAATCATAGAAATAAATAAATGGCTTGGTAAATTTCTCAACTTTGAGCTTCGATTTGATGCAGACTGAATCCCCTTTGTCACCTTACCTCCTACAAAGAGTGAGAAGGAAAAACACTACCTTAAAAAAGAATGGATGCGTTTCATTTGTTTCACACATACATTCTTGGCTCTAAAATGTAGTAGATCGCCTTTAAATTCTAGTTAAACAAAAATGCATCCATATGGTTAAGCCTATTTTCTTGGTTAAATTGTACCATTTTATCAGTGCAACATTCTTGGACTTAACCTTTGGTTGTTAAAAAAAATGTTAGAAAGTTCATGGTTAAAGCTAAAAGGAGAAAGACTACCACTTGTCTAATGCAATATTGCATCTAATGGGACCAAGTTGCGGCTGCTAAAGCTGTCTCGTTGCATTTGAGGTGTTGCAGCATCCCTTTTCCTGACACATGCTATAACAACTAATTAAATGTGATGGCCGATATTATTCAATTCGGAAACAGTCGTACCTCAAAGAGCAAAGAAAATTACAAAACTGATTTGATGACAGCTAAATTGCAAGAGAAGGCCTTGATTTAACCAGCCAATGTAAATAAGTCCAATTTAGAATCGTGTAATGCGGGCCGGGAGAACGCGGCGGAAAATGATCAGGCCGGGCCAGTCACAGATATTAAAATGAATTATATCTAATCGGAATTTTAGTCACGCTACATTAACTAATAGAAAGTTATTAACATTTCAAGAGCGCATGGAAGCGAGGGGGGTGGGGGGAAGCTTTTGCCTGCAAAATTAACAGTGGCTGGGCTGACCCACGGGCCTGTGGATGTGAACACTGTAATGACAGCATAATGACATATTTACATTTAAAACCTCACTGACTAATATTCAGATCCGGAATTAGACATTAAATCAAGGAATATTTGGTTTACCCCCTCAGCCTCACTGTCTGACTTCAATAGTACAAACTTTAAATCCTCTGATAAAACAAACGGTTATAATTTAACCAAATGTAGACATTTGCATCCATTTGCTGTGGATATGTTTAACTATTTATAGAGAACTATTTTAGTTCTTACTCCAAAAGCATAATTGAATTTGCTCTTCTCAAAATGTGACAAATTCCAACTAATTATGAATATCCACTTGCTCATAAGCTATGTCCTCCCACATTGAAAAGTAAAAGAAAAAAAAATTATAGTAAATGCTTAATAGAGATTAACGAGGTTTAGAATCAACTCCATGATCATCAACAGTTAAAAAGACAACACACCAATTACTCCAAGTAGTTGTTCTAAAAAAGGATGTAAATATCTAAATTGTTAATACCTGATCATTTTTAAGTGATTGTTTGATTTTCTGAAACTTGAAGGAAGGGTTTAAATGCTTAGTTTTAGTTTCATTATTTAACTTTAAGACTAAATATTAAGATTTTTTTTTTTTTTTTTACAAAAATGGACAAAAGAATGGTGCTAGCTCAAATAGAAATGTTGATGTGGGTCTGCTTGGTCAATCCATCAAAGGGTTTTTAAGATCCATTTGATAGTTTGGTTTGGATGCAAAGGATTTTTTTGAACAGTCCTCAGTAAGTAAGGAACTAAAGCTCTCTTCGTCACATGAAAGTGATGGACTAACATATTCTCTCAGGAAGACATGCACTCCTTTTCCCTGACAGCTACACCTACAGTGTGTGGTGCATTAACACCAGCTGCCTCATGGTTAAAAAGCTAATTTAACCTTAGCAGTAGCGTTATCATGAAATTAGCCAAAACTAGACACAAATTCTTTAAATTTATTTTAACAAGTAGTTTATTAAGTTTCATTCTATGACATTGACATTGTCTCAGGCTTAAGAAGCTAAGTTTGCGAGCAGATTTGACTAAAGCATTATGCAAAGTTAAACTCTTCCTCCAACACAGAGGCTTCCTCAGTCCCAAGTCTTGTAGCAGTAAATAGAATCATTAAAAACAACTCAGGTAAGGATATCGGCTCAACTCTTCTCCACTGGACCAATGAGAGCAACAGCTGAGTGGACAAACACACCTGACTAAATTCTAATTTAAAATGTTTAAGCTAAATTTGCTACAAAAAAGTAGTGATGAAATTTAACTAATTTGACTAATATTTAATTCCTTTTCACAGTGTTTCATTCACTATATCTACTTCATCCCTTAGTTTCAGTGCTCCCGCCACTTGTGTCTGCCGTCTTGGGTTTAGTTATACTTCCTCTTTTATCTACAGTGTTACGGTAGAGTGCCGTCTCTCTCGCTTGTTGTCTTTCATCCTCTTGTAAAGTGCATCTATAGAAATATTTGCTGTCTTTGTGTTTCTCTCTTGCGATGAGCCCAGCCTGTCATTAGGCTACAGGGCCATCCCTGACAGCTTTCTTTACCCCTGGCAACTGAGTTTTGTATTTTAAGCGTTTTACTTTTATATTAATTTACTTTTCTCATCAATATCACTTAAGCGTCTTGTAAGTCTTCAGTCTGCAGGGGGGTGTTTTCATGTTCAAGGGCTAAAAAGAACACAGACGAGTGCTTAAAGACACAGCTTTTGAGGCTGTTGATACCTGGCAGGTTTTACTAATTTTCAAAGCAAAGCGAATCTCCATAATGGAGCGGCACCCACCAGTCAGCCAAGGACAACGCAGGCATTCAAAGGCGTTTCATCACTTATCACACACACTGCCCACCAAACCATTAGTATTCACAACACATAAGAAGTTTCATGGACATCACACGAGACAGCTCAGAAGAACTCAAAGAGTGGTGGGTCTTTAATAAAGGCATCAAAATCTCTCAGTGTTCACAAACTTTGTTTTTTATGACCAGGGGTGGAGGGGGTTGGGGGGATTTATTTAAATCCCAGTGTTTTTCAATGAGCGAGCGGAACAATTCACAGGCACACATGTAGTATACGTTTGTGTGAGTGCGTGTTATTGTTTCTAGGTTTCACCCGACTTGGGCTGACCTCTGGCTCAACACGTTCAACGCCAGACATCAGCGCTCCCCTGCTCTCCTCATTTCCACTCCTCCACTTGTCTGCAGCCGCTCTGTTCAGCCACAGTAAGAGATGAAATTTTTACGCCGGGCAGACTGCCTTTTTTTTTATAATTTAAAGCACAGCGTGAGGAGGAATGGGAGAGCTGAGAGGTGTGGAGCTGTGTGGTGTGGTGGTGGTTGGTGTGTGCTTAATGTTTGATTTATAAAACAAATAAAAAACCAGAATTACGAGTTAGGGTTTTTTTTTTTTTTGTCGCTACATTTTTGAAAAGTAAGGGTTCTGGTGTGCGTGTGTGTATGTATGTTTGCACCGCAAGGAGACGTACAAGGAGAGACAACGTCCGAGGTTTCTGAGCTTCAGGGTCGGACTATGAAATGTTCCCTTTGCAAAATGTACGATGGTATTTGAGAAAAACGTGAAGCCTTGCTTTGCCGTGTCCTTTTCAGTTGACACTTTTAGCTTTTGACATTCATGTGCTCCACGCGTGTGTGCGTGTGCTTGTGTGTGTTTAGTTTGTGCAAGTGGTGGTCTGATGAATTAAAAAAGAAAAAGTAACAAAGAGTGTCTTGGCTCTGACGTCCAGCCAGCAGACCTTCTCCTCAGCCCACCATCTGCTCTACGGGTCAACAGACTCCCCCTCCCAGCCGGTGTACTGCCAGAGAGCCTGGTAGCTGCCTTCAATATGCCTGAAGACAAAAACCAGGCCTGGATTTTCTGACAACAGCAGCTTCCTCTCACCGTCTTTACTCTCTTATCCTAATGTAGAGTCATAAACTGGAAGAGGATGAATGACTTTAAGAAATTTGACAAATAAAAATTTTGGGCCGCTTCATATATTGATAAAACCCATTAACAAATTGCAAAAATATTGATAAACAGCTGACTCTGCATTTGATGGCTACTTCTTAAGATTAAATGTTGAACTTCTTTTTGCATTGATGTAATTAGGCAGAAGATTCAGATGAAACTACTTTGATTTGATAGATGAAATATTAACTATATGGATTCTTAAAAAATTAGCAATATTTTCTGTTAAGACTGTTATAACGGTAAACATTATAATGAAAAACTATTACTTACTTTTTAGTTCCCTGTATGGCTGTGACTGTATGTACAGAGTCACAAACAAATACTGTTCTTGAAAAATGTTCCCATTTGAAACAGGCTTCTTCAGGACTCCTCTTTTATAAGAAGTGAGATTTATATCACTAAAATGCACATAGTAACTATTAGAGTTTGTAGAACAATAGAGACTGGGTCAGAGGTTACATTACACCGACAGAGAAGGTTTATATCACAACTTACCAATGTTTTAGAATGGACCAGTCAAAGTCCAGACCTAAGTCTGACTGAAAATCTGCAGCATAATATAAAAATTCATTTTCAGAGATGCTTTACATTATTTTGTGAGCTGGGCAAAAACATCAACATCTGGAAGAGACAAACCTCCAAATGCATGCCACACTTTTCAGAATTTTTAATTTGTTCAAATCTAAGGATGTATTATGATTGTGCTAATCTTCATGTTAAATCCCAACATCATCTAATTCTTAATGCTAAAACCATACGAGTGTGTTTCCAGGCCAAAACGAAATGAAATAAACTGAACAAATACATGTTGCGGTAAAATCAGTGTTGGTGCGACTTCATTTGTGGGCAAAAAAGGTAAAAGCAGCACAAGGCCTGAGGTGGCTGTATTTATAGAGTGAAAAACAAAGAGCCCAGATGCTCAAAGTCACCCCAACTTTCCCAGCGAATTTGAAGCCATAAGAACACAAGGGCAGAAAACTGAGCTGCATACGGCTCCTATAGACCATCACCTGCAGAGACATTACATGTGCACTTTTAATATTCAGAAAAAAGTCAAAACAAAACCTTAAACTTAAGAATTAAGTATGTAATTATTCAGTTTGATGTTCTGAGCTAAACTGTGGTAAATCCATTGTCTCCATTCTACTTTCTTCCATATTTTAACTTCTATATGCAAAATTTTATTCTCCAACATATATGTAACTGTATGTAAATAAGAACACATTCTCTATAACCATGCTCTCTCATTTTACTGAAGCAAAAAAAAAAAAAAAAGGTTGAAATTGGGATCAAAACTCAGTTTTGAATCACCTGAAAAGTATCAATAAGTTTGATTATCTACTCACCAATGCAAATCAAAGACAACATATGCGCTGCTAGCTTAATGAAGTAATCATTTTTGTTGTAGATGTTCTGTAAACTGTGTGCTGGATGACATTATCTTGCAAAAGAGATTTTTAATAATAATAATCATTTAATATCCTATTAATTGAATGGACTTTGCTTCACAATCCTCTGAGAGCTGCTGTCATCCCTCTTGTTTCATTATTTTTTCTCATTAGTTTTTCCTTCCACTCAATCTTCCTCTAACATGTTTGAAAGCAGCATTCAGTGAACGGTCAGTTTTATACCAGTGATGTACCGCTGGACAACTGTCAAATCCGTAGTCTTCCCATGAATTAATGCCACAATTTATTGTAATCTTTTTCCAAGAGACTGAATTTTTTTGTTTTTGTTAGCTGTTCAACATAATCATCAAGCAGAAACAAATACTTGAAATATGTCAGTCTGTTTGCAATAATAATATATGGACTGAAATGACATTTTCAGTGATTTTCTAAATGAATGTAGATGCTGGGTAGCAGAAAATGTCGGTTTCAGGCAGAAATGAAATCTTATTCTGAGATTTCTTATGATAAAATATCAAGTGTGAATAAACCAACAGACAGCTTAGACTTACTTAAAGTAAATAAGCTTTAGGAGATTGGTGCATCCTCATTCTCTAAGGCACCAACACCTCTTTAATGCTTGCTTTCCTGATACTCACTCATTCTGCCTGCGATGTGGACTTTACTTACTAATAATTTTCTTTTACTGCCTTGCTGAGCTTGTTTGACGTCCGCAGCGTGCCGGATTGTGGGTACTCCGCGTAATTAAACTCTGGAGGAGAAAGGGGAAAAAAAGAAGAAAAAAAAATAACAGGTACATTCCCATCACCAAGGTGAGAGTGAGAGCATTTATGCCGTGTGTTTTCGCACGAGAGCAAAAAGGTGTCTTGCATCCAGGCCTGTTAGCACCTCGTGGAAAATAAATAAATAAATAAATAAATAAAAACGTTTTTCTCCCCTTACCACTTTACAAATGAAATCAGCGCTGTGAGGCGGTGGATTAATATCATAAGGAAGGCCAGAGTGGGCCATTAGAGCGGTGTAATGTTGCTCCAGGGCCTTGTGATGGATGGCCGTCGGCGCTGCGGCCCTATTTGCACACAGTCACCTCTGTGGTGGCCGCCATTAGCAGGACATGGGAGGTAAGGGCTGAGGGATGGCGGTGATGCGGCTGGACCGTGGTTTTATTACCACTGAGGTGTTTTTGTATCTCCCTGTATATGCTGGCTTTAGTATTTGTGTGTTTTTTCATTACTGTGTTACTGTTATGAATGTGTGTGTGTGTGTGTGTGTGTGTGCGTCTGCGTGTGCGTCTGCGTGTGTCTCCTCAGCAGACAGATGTTACGCTCCCCGCCCTCCATTCTATCTAACGTGTCTGTCTGTCTCAATGGACGGCGGTAGCAGGCAGCAAACGCACTCAGTGTAATTAAGACAAATTAGCCTGGATGGCAGCTTGCAATAACAGCAGCATATGTTGGGAGGCTGGAGTACAGAAGCAAACAATCAAAATCATCATTAGCAAATCACTTATTGTAAACAGAAGGACGTTTTCCACCTTGGAGCGCTCGGAGATGAAAACGACGACCGGATCGGTTTTGAATGGATTTATCTGAAGTCGTTTATTTTTCCTACCCACTTGAAACGAATTAGCATTTTGGAATCTTTAAGCTCATTCCTCTAAAAGTGCCTGTTTTCACTCATATTTGAGCCAAATCTCATGCGACCTGACAAGTGACGACATTTCTTACCAAAAGATCTCAGGATATTATAATGCCGCTTTATTTATTATCAAAAATGTTTTTTTTAAAAAGAAGTCTGTTAAACTTTACCAACTTCTTATGTCTATTTTTTAGACTCTTAATTTGAAATAAAAAGGTCATTTTTGAGTTGCCTCATTGCATTAACAGAGTCAAAAAGTTATGGTTTTCTGTCATACAACTCAAAAAGCATCAGGATCAAAGTGGTGATTTCTCCAGTTGTTGCGTGTAATAAAATAAAATAAATAAATAAATAAAAATACATCATTGCCCCTCCATATTCTATTGCTGCAAACTCTTGGTATGCTAGAAAAATTTCCTGCCAGAAAACATGAGAATAGTATGGAAACTAAGACCAAGCTGGTTGTGAATAACTTTATCCCCTTAATAAATAAAAGCATTTGAAAAGCATTTTTTATTTACACTTTCCCTCTTTAGAAATGTGGGCTGTGGATGCAAAAGTTAGCATTTGGGACATCTGAGCTGCTGCTACATGCTTAGCATTGAGAAGCTATTTTAGCCTTACATAGCTTCCGTTATATGCTAACTTCTTTTAGCATAGCAATTATCTTTTCCAGCATCCAATCAAGCAAGAGTTCACCCCCACTGGGCCAAAAAAGCATCTTTGTCCTCCATCAATGTTTGCAGATGTCGCTTGTCCGTCACATTTACGGGCTGTACCAGAAACATGCAAATACAAAAGATTCTGGCGGGAACCTTTGCATGGAAAAAATAATAATATGTAACTTATTAATTGCATTAAAACTGATATAATTAATCATTTGAAATGAATGTTTGAAAAGACCTAGACCTAGTGAAATATTTGCTGTGCGTACAGGCAGCTGTAATGTTTTACTTTGGAATTTAAGGATGTATTTATTGTTTTACACCCATCAATCCCCCTCCCCTCTCCTCCTCGGCGCCTGTTGTATCCTCTCCTTTCTTCACAACGTCTTTGTCTTGCTCTATCGCTCTCCGTGTCACTCCTCTTCTCCACACTTCACTCTCCACCTCCCTCAGCATTTCAAAAGAAGGAATTACTTTTTGGGGGCTGTCATTTGGCCCTGGCCAAAAAATTCATTTCTGTGGGTCAAGTGTTTCAAGCTGTCATTTTTGACAGGAACCATCTCATACAATAACTATATGGAGGGACCTTGACTTGGGAATGCTTCAGTTTTTTTTTTGGCTTTCTCCACTTCTTTTTTTCCTCTTTTCATATGCATGCTAAAAAGATTTCAGCTACTGTAGGCACGGACGGAGGAAGACGGAGGCATAGATCAATACTCGATTAAGAGAATAAACTTGACCACGCACAAAGTTATGTGACGGGTAAAAGAAAGAAACAAATGTTCAGCAAAGAGCGCAGAAAGCGAGACTCATGCATGTGTGGAGTAAAAGTGAGGAGAATATAAACCTCTGCCTGTGTTTGCTGGGGACAACCGCTTTCTGTGGCATTGGACTTGAGCAGACAATCTATTTACAGTGAGCTCAGGGGAGCCTATAAACAAATGTTGAGTAATTTCAGCCAGGAGTAATTACCCTTGCCGCTGACAAGGAGAGTGTGTTAGCGCTCCCCTTCACCCTCGGCCCTGTCCAGAAGGCTTCGAGCTGCTGCGCGAACGCTCCAACACCCGCCCGGACATGCACAGATGTACATTCACACAGGAGGAACTCCTCGCATACACATGGCGTCGGTCCAGCTGTCGGTGCTCTGACGAAACGCACTCGCCTGCTTGGAATCATGTTATCTTCCCCCGCTGTGAAAGCCTGGATGTTTCAAGGCGAGGAACTTTCCCCCCCCCCCCCTGTTTTTGGAGCTTTATTAGGGTTAGGCTTAAAAACAAGTAAGTGCAGCTCTGGCTGCTTTCAGTGACCTTCAAGTCATGGATTCACACGGAGGAACTGCTTCTTATCTGCTGAGAAGTAAACTCACTTTCAAATAATTTTTTTCTAGTTTCCCTAAAATACTAAGAGTTTCCTACTGTAAACCTTCATGATGGCAGCATCATGCTGTGGGGTTTTCCCTTTCTAGGAGCAGAAATGTGACTCCAGGATGACAACCCAGAACAAACAGAAGCTTTTCAAAGTTCAGGCGTAAATTCAATTGAGAATCTGCGACAAGAGGCAGATTTTCTGGAGTTATTTTCCATTAAAAAAATGGGCATAAATGTGCATTGTTTCAATTCATTAACATTTTTTTAAAGTTTTTTTTTCACTTGATCATTATGCATTAACTTCTGTTGACAATGACATGGAACCCCAATAAAAACACGGACATTTCTAGTTGTAAAGTCAGAAAAAAAGAAAAGGATGTAGGGGTGTGCACACTTTAGTAAGGCACAGCAAATTAGGTACCCAGCATAAAAAGTAAATACTATCAGAAATGTAATTATAAATGACGACCATGAATAATTTGCAAAAAAAATTAAACTAGGTTTCTAAAAAAGACAAAACAGTGACTCCAGAAAAAAAAAAACATTTCAAATGAAACAGATCAAACGGACATCAGTGAAATTTGAATATTAAACAATTAAGTTACCATCTTACCTGCACAAGACAACTCTCATGGTGTCTTCAACAGGTGAGTTGAACCCGGATGTTGTTAGATGCTGCTGTGTCTGACCTAAACACAGACAGGTGGATGAAGAAGGAATGACTAATCACGAGCCAATAGAGGGAAACACTAAAGGGTAGTTTAGCACACGAGTGACTTGAAATACAAGGCCATAAGTGACTCAGGTGTAACGTGGAAACAAATGGAGCAAAGAATATAACCACAGTCAACGCATGAGATAAAAACTAAAACCAGGACCATGGAGGATGAAGCTGACTTGGAATGTCTTATGCTCACTTTAAAAGTTGAAAACAACATTCAATTTGCATTTGATGGTTATTTTCAAAAAGTGAATGATTACTCACACCATTATGAAGGTAGTTTTGGCCTCTGCTTCTCTTGACACATTCGTTTTTAAGTTGCTTTTTAAGATAATAGTGGAACCTTAGTTCAGCAAGTATAAAATATCTAGTTGATGCCCTTTTTCTTTTATTTTTACATGAGTAAGAACCACAAAATCCAGTCAAGCAACAACAAAAAATGCTACTTAACTAGACTTAAAGGAGTAAGTCTAGATTTTTTAAGTAAGATTCTGCTAAAAAGTTAGCAGATAATTTTTTACCTGCTGTAAATAAAGTTCTTGGCATTTTCACTCGGAGTAGGCTATGCCAAAGTAAGCATAATTAATGTTATGGAAAGACAGTCACAAAATATGATAGTGCTTATCATATATTGTGACCACACTGTAACTTATAATAAAATACTAAATATTTAAACTAAACTGTTTCCACTGATTCACTCTTTCCTCCAAAGAATAAAAAGTAACATCTGACTGCTAATATTGTGGCTGTTACAGGTGTATAAACAGTGGCAGTGTATGATAAGCATCATCATATATCACATATTTCGGCTATATTTCAATATTAATTAAGCGTATGGTTTTGGTGTGACATACTCTTCTTTAAAGGCCAACGTTCATGGAAAAGTATGGTCTAAAAATGCAACAGCGCCTCCTACGGTCACAACATACGGTGGTCACAGAAAAAGGTGCAACACCTCCCCTGAAGTCACCGTTGCAGCACACCTGGCTCCAATATCGGTTCATTAGCGGAGCTCCGCGGAGCTTGACTGCATTGTGATGAGGTTTAGCCATTTAATTCAAGTGTGTAGAAACAGGGAAATATCTGAAAGTTTCCATGACATTGACTCTCAAGGACTAGAGTTTGAAACCACTGCACATAAGCCACAGGTTTATATCGAATGACGATTAAAATAGGCGAAATTGGAGTTACAGACTGCAGTAGCGGCGCATGTTTTACTGTGAAAGGATGCGCGTGATTATTATTTCCAAAGTGGAATACAATGACTCATAAAAATCTGTTGATGTTAGATTTAGCTTTATAATAATGACCACATGAATGCCCCCTCCGACTGAAAATTGTATTCAATTATTTAGGGTAATTTTCGGTTCAACCAAAAAGCGTAACATACCTCTGATATTCTCGCTCTGCTAAGCTGGCTGCGTTGTTTCAAAACCACTTCTGGTTACAGCAAACATATCAAAATAAAAGCACTTCCTGTTCAGAATATTCTCATTTGCTATCACACCTTACTTTTATTTTAGTTTGTGCAGTACATTTTAAATGTGGATTTAGAAAATAGTTTTCAATTTTTAATGAAAAAAAGACAACATGAAGGGATAAACAGGTGTAAGTTTAATTAATTCAAAGATTAAAATTGAACAGGTACAACAGGGTCATTTTTACGATAAAAGCAGCCTTTAGCAGAATTTTACATATTGAATTACTTCATATGACTGACTTTAAAAAAATTAGTTGTCAACATCTCTCCTTGGAGGAGAAATAGATCTCCTTTTACTGAACATATATAATGGGATATATCTGAATTACAAAAATTCATTCCGTTAAACTTCATTCAAACTAATTTGCTTGAATGGATAAAAATACTTAAACCAAGCTGAAGAAGCTGACTGAATGTTACTTTTAATTAGCATTCTGGACGTACAGTCATCAAGCTAACAAATCATGCTATTGAGTAAAAACAAAACAAACAAAAAGCATGCAATCAAAGTCACATTGAGTGCTCCATTGTTTTACATTTTAATCATTTGGAAGACTTAATTACAGGATTGAAACGTACATAGCAAACAAGCAAATTAATTTTCACCTTAACCTCCAAGAGCCAAGCAGCCAAGATACAGACTTTATCCCATCGGATCGATTATGATCTCCCCGCTTGAACGGAATGGATTCCCATGCAAATTTAGCCCGATCGATGAGCGTTCCTGTGGAATCAATGCGGCAGCTTTTGTAGAGCTGCTAGATACCACTGTATGAGGAGAGGATGAGAAAATAACACACTATTATTATACTGAATAAAACATCAAAAATATGATCTCTGTCTCTGAAAAAACAAACAAAAAAAATATGCATCTTATAATCAGTTTTGGGAATAGAGCTCGAGAGTTCAAACAGAACAAGCATTTTACAATACAAAGCTACAGAGATAGCCTTTTCTTACTCCAACCCACTATCTCCTCTTATGTAGCTTTGAATACTGAGCAGGGGGAGAGATGTGGCTGCTTAGCCTTACAGTTTCCAGTCACAACTGGGAGTCACTCATATTCTGCTGTTTGCCCTACTAAACAGCAGGTGAGGAGGATGTGAAAAGTGAGCAAAGTTCCAGTTGGTAACAGAGGTTTCAAACGCTACGGCGGTCACGTTTATCTTTGGTTCGTTTCAAGCTACTTCATAACCAAATTATTAAGCTAGCTGAGTGGAGAGGTACATTCAAGGTTAAGAGTTTTTAGATGTTTTTGTGTAGTTTTTTTTTTTTTACACACACACACAACCTCAGCATTTTGGCTCTGTTTCATAAACACATGTGAGGAAAGTTAAATAATTTTAGGATGAAATACAACTTTGATCTTTTTTTTGGGGGGGGGGAGGAGGATAGAGACATTTCTTACTGGTTGAGTATTTCCAAAAAAGGCAAAAGAAATGTGAAAGAGGTCAAAGTGCATGGATACATTTGTCAGAAACCTACCACAAAAGAAAAGCTTTGGTGGAACTTTATACACACAATCATCTAAATGAAATGTAATTTCACGTTTCATATTTGCTATAGTGAGTTTAAGAACGTTCTCCAATAAAAAGCTAATCAGCTGTGAATAAACTAAAGCTTACTGAAGGTAAAGGCACAGTCTCACATCCCACATCACAGTTTCAATGTCACATCTCTGCTGTGTGGTCCGTATTACATCACATCTTTCACTGTCCACTTAGGAAGCACGGCATTAGCATTTTAGCGCCGCTCACACACTGGGGAGGAATGCGTGTGTGTTTGCTCCAGTAGCCTGTCCATTTCTGTGACCCGCACTGAGATTTCCATTGAATTTCATTCAGTAACTACAAACAGCTCAGATTTACACCCACTGATCACATTCTTATTAATAAACCAAATATTTAATTATAGTTTGTGCATAATTAAAAGGGGAACATTAGATTTAGGGTCTCCGATTAGTTCAGATAAGGTGAGAATTTTGATTTCCACCACAATGACCTTTACATTCAATGGTGTCATAAAATCAATAGATGTTTTAATTTAATCTAAGATTTAAAATATAGTATACAGTATAGATTAGTGCAGAAGCTGCTCCACAAGCAGGAAGTGGACTGTAATGCAGGGGATTCTGGGTAAAAGCAACCAAAACAAATGTGCTGGTCTAGCGCTAGCAGGATAAATGGCTCGAGGTCTTTTTCTTTTTTATCCAAAGACAAAAGAGAAATCCTACAACAACTAAAATCTGACACCATTCCATTTTTGCTTATGTTTCGTGAAGAAGGCAGTTGCACTCATGTCTTATTCTGAGATTATTATTTTTTTGTCGTTTCCTTCAATGGTTCTTGGTGCAGCGCCCCCACAGTCGAGGGCGTAAACAGGTTTTTCAAAAGGTTTGGAACGTTTGACAGAATGCAGTCAAACGTGAAAGCAAAACGCAGCAGCTGTAATGTAACAAGTGTTGCAAGTTTGGTCCTCAGGTGTGAAAACACCTCTGGTGTCTTAAAATCAGACTGAAACAATGGCACCAAAAGACAAATCTCAGGAGGACACAAGGTTCCCTACAGGTGAAGATGATACAAGACGCTGTTACTAATTGAAATTATTTCAATTAACAGAGCCTAATCAAGGCCATCCATGAAGCGTCATGGTGGGGGTCACGCAGCCGCAGTGTTCCATGTCCTCCCAGTCTTCTGTTTTTGACCCCAAACCTCAGAGTTTTGACAGTCTTGACCTCTTCAATACACAAAGCAACAATTCATCCCGAGGAGAAGAACAAGTAGACGGGAGGGGGGGGTAAAAAAAAAAAAGAAGAAGCTTAGAGCGGGGCCGATCGATAAACAGAGTCGGAGCTGTGATTTATTTACCGCTGTGTGTTATGTAGAGGCGAGAGCAGGGAGAAGAAAAGCCTTCTGATATGGCCACAGGCAGCCGACATAATGGGGCCCTCTCAATCTTCTGTGAGTGGCTTGTTGGATTGTCAGGCGGGTTTCCGCCAGTGTTCAGAAGCGCTAGCCGATCAAGCCCCTGAGACGCAGGCGACCAGACAGATGATTACTCACTGTAAACGATCCAGGAAGGGGGGAGGAGAAATAACTACAGCGGATATTGATGACTCAATAGACTCTGTGACAGAGGATTCCATTTGTGTCTAGATAAAGTGTTGACTGTCTTGGATCAATCATAATACAGACCCCTTATTGAGCATAAAAACCATGTTTAATCTCATTAAACCCAGATCAAGCTCCTATCTCTTCTCCTCTTGTCTCTTTCCTAGGAGCTTACACATACCTGGCAGTCTGTCTTTCACTGTACGGCCATGTGAGCATGAGGCAAAAAGACAGTGGGGGATGGGAGGGGATATTAGTTGTGTTGGTGGTGGTGAGGGGGTGGAGGGCGAGGGGTGCAAGAGGAGGAAAGGCATGGCTGAACAAGAGAAGATGGGGAAGGATAAAGAAACCTGTGAGGCAATCATTTCTGGCAGAGTGGTGGCAGTCAGATCAGGCGGTTTGTGTGTGTGTGTGTGTGTGTGTGTGTGTGTGTGTGTGTTTTTTCTAATTTCAGACAGTTTGGACGCAGACGAAGCTCAGCTTTGGCCAATAACAGTTTACGGACTGCTGATGTCATCACATTTTGACAAACTTCTCAATCCGCAGTGACCTTGGTGGTGTGCAAACACACTCGCCCATCTCCCTGCACATCTCCTCCGCTCTCCCTCTGCCCGTCGCTCAGGAGAAGTCGACGGCAGTGGGAGCCGGTTAAGTTTTACTGTGGGACGGCAGGAGCTGTAAAACAGAGTTTGGCTCATAAAAGTGGTTATGGGGTTGACATTTTAAACCGTTTTTTAGCATCTTCATTTTACGGTTAGCATGGTTAGCCAAGCCAAAGCCACAGTTAACGCGTTTTTGGGCTAAAGAACATAGACATTTACCTTGACAGTTTGTTCAATAATAAGTGGAGGCTGAAACTAACTTAGCTATTTTCTGTTCAGCCTTCCTGTTATCTGGTTGAGTCTACTCTCTTTCACTTTCTAGACGCCTAGATGGAAATGTCGAGATTTCATGAATTATGGTGATACACAGTCATAAAAACCAACTCTGTTATATGTTTTAGTTGTTTTGCTGCTGATACACACCCAACTTAAATGGATGGATGATTAAGAGACTTCTCAGGTACTCGTTGATGCAAAGGTAATGCAAAGATAACAAAATGCCCTTGTATCGGTACAAAATGAGGGGACAACCTGGTAAAGAGGCAAAGTGACCAGCAGTCACCACTTTGCTTACAGTAAGAGTAAGTTTAGAGATCACTTTTGTGGTCCTTACCCCCAGATTGACAGGAAACCACAATGTAGATAGAGAATTACAAATGGTTCACTAAATTTGTCCATTAGGGAGGGAATTTTAGAATAATCAATGAAATAACGAGAAGTTATTTAAAGAATTTAAAGTTTGAAATGCAGGCGAGCGTCAGTAGGCTGAATGATCCGGGGAGATAAAGCTGTGGTGGAACTAAGGTGACACTCACCTCATCAGTCAGGCCTCTCCTCCCCCATCCTCGCTCCGTGCTGGAGGCCTTGGCCCTGAAACCCAGCTGACTGACAGCTGTTGATTTGGATCGCTCCATCACATGCCAGATAAAAGAGAGATTCAGGACTCACCCCCCTCCGTCCCTCCCTCCGCTCCGTCCCTCCCTGAAGTCCCCTCCCGCAAACGCAATACCCAGGCACCAGACTTTCTGCAGGCCCTCCTAATGAAGTCATTCCCAGTACACATGATCGAGGAAAATTGCCACAGCACCAACACCGGTGCTCCAGCATCTCCCATCCCCCCCATCACCTCTCAGTGTACTCATGTGGAAACAGCAAGTGGTTGTGTGCGTTTCCTGCGTGCGTCCCTTCCCTCCCCGAACGTGAGCGCGGGTGTGTAGGTGTGTGTTTTCTAACGCCGACTGCTGCTAATTGGATGTCTCCAGCCGCAGTTATACACGACGTGGCTTTATGGGGGAGAGAGAAATCACTCCGACACTGTGGAGGAAACACGGTGTTGATGGAATCTGCTGGCAGTAAAGGAAATGATCAGATCATGAGGTTTGATAACACAAGAAAAAACAGTCAGTAGACGGAGACAGAGTGATTTGTACCTCTGGAAACACAGTAGCCTTTGATGGGTTATGAAGCTAATGAATCTCTGACGCCATCACCCAGTGAAAAATCTGCGCGGGGAGGTCCGACGCACCGCCTAATGCGCATCAGAGTCCCTGATAGTTCACTAAGCGACAACTTCCTCTGGAGAAATCCTCCGGAGAGGCTGTCAGTCGGTCCGTCTGCCACTCACCAGCAACACGACAGCCAGTTCCCGAGTGGCTGCAAACACTCTGCAAGCTTCACCGATCTGACAACGACAACAACAAAAAGTGGGGGAGGAAAAGTGTTACCGAAGGTACCATCAAGTGACATCCAAAAAGGCTCTTTTTACGGTTTCCTTCGTCTGCAAGGGGGAGGTGGCAGGGGAGGGAGGGTAAGTCATGTTAGTAGAGGGGTTGTGTGATCAAATACTGATTCTATCTGAATGATGACTCAGAAGCTAACAGATCCAGTGTTTTTTTTTCTCTAATACCCCCTAAAAAATTAATTCAACTACTTTTAGAAAGTTGCAGAGGTTTGTTGGAGAACATTAGTGGATAAACAACATCATGAAGAACAAAGGACACAGCAGACAGGCAAGAGATGACCGAGTTGTTTGGAAGGTGTGGTGGAGCTAATTACAAGTCAAACCTGAAAGAAAACCTGTTAATATTTGAGGTTCACCTTCCAGTAGGATTATGGCTCTGAACATACAGCCAGAGATACATAGTTTAGATAAAAGCATATTCATGTATGAGTATGGCCCAGTCAAAGTCCAGACCTAAATCCAAATGAGAATGTGTGGCAAGACATGGAAACTGATCTTTACAAATGCTTTCTCATCTACATTGAAGTTTGTTTTTCACGTGAAGAGGTTCAAGGAGTTGGAATACTTTAGAAAGACTCTGTACCTGTAAAGCTTAAAGAACATCTGAGGTCTTGCAAAGTCAACGGCACCATTAGACTAAGAAAGGCAGGTCAACATAAAAGATTTCATAAAGTCTAAGTGAACATTAGCATTTCATTTAGAAGACACAGTCCACCGATGCCTTCCTCCTGAATCAAAGCTCATTTCTCTTTCTGATTCCAACTGTTGTTTATTAAGCTTCTAATTTGTAATTTCCATAGCAATAAATGCAAAGTATTATCAATATGCCAACACCATGCATTATTAAAGATTAACGCCATTAGCATAATAATAAATTAGCATAATCAAGACCACTATTTGCAAGGGAGATGTTGTGGTAAGCCATGCAGGATATCCATACTTCAGCAGAAGGTGAACCGGTTTACTTTTTCCCTTCATAAGGCTTTCAGAAACCTCAAACTCATCAACAGTCTTCAACAAATATAATGCAGATTGTGTGTATCCAAGTGACCCCATTGGCTGTTTTAGTGGGCTGTATAGAAACAGACTAGCCTTCGGTTCCCCTCTCATCAGTTAGTGGTGCGTTGAGTCATGCCGATTTTGTTCAGGCTAGGTTAGTCAGGTTAGCTAGATTAGCCATGTTGGAGGCATAAGTGATTGATTCGACTTTGCGTAAGTCAATTAGATGCGGCATAAAGGGTTAGGGTCAGTCGTTTGGTCAAAAGATTTGGCCTCAATCGAAAAGTTGCCCCATTGGTTTGCTTCCTTTAAGTAGAATATTTGAAGATAGATGTATTTAAATGTAGGCATGTGTTTGTGGGAACCTAACATGCAGTCTAATGTGTCTATAAGGGATCCTCTATGTCTGGTACTGTTGCAGTCAAGACTACCTAATCTGCCACCGAGTCAAACCAACACTTCCAGTCCAAACCAATGAGAGACCTGTTTTAAGACTACCAGTTGTTGCTCCAGACATTTAAAGACACTCATTAGCAAGCTAATGTGTAACATCTCTCCAAGCTAAGGTAAACGGCACAGAACACAAGGTTTCAACATTTTATTTAACAAAGACATTATAAAAGTATGTTGTGAAATTGAATTTAGTCCCTCTGAGTCAAAATTTTATAGAAACTACTTCGGAAGTTGTTCAGACTGTCTTTAGACTTTTTTTCGACTTATGATGTAGTTTCTTCAAATCCAATCAAATCAGCTTTCCAGTTCCCATTGAAGAAAAACATCCCTACAACATGATGACACCACCACCATGTTATATTATGAGGATGGGGTGAGTACAGGCCAGAAAGTTGAATTTTGGTCTCATCTGCCCACACAGATGACTTTTGAACATAGTTGTATGCACTGGATATCCTTTAGGTGAAATGGGTCTAAATATAAATGCATGGCATGTTGTTCAGATTTATATTTGCAGAATATGAAACGAACTAGCCTTCTATTTCCCTTGGTCTAAGGATCTATTTTGTATGTTTCCCTCCTGATATACATTAAAATATGCAATATCTCTCTGGTAATCATTAAATTATGCTGTGAGTTCTCGAGGTATAGCCGAAGTGAGGCAGCTTGCCCCTGATAAAACAAAGCAAAGGCACTTAGCATGCTTTGTCCTAGTTAAGATTCCCTCTCTCCGGTAATACCATGTTTCCAAGTGTCTGCTGGAAAACAAGTGGAAGGTCAAGATCACGAACAATAGATGTTGATTCCAATTATGTGTAAAGCATTGAACAAGATGCGCTAATGATGGCGTTGTCGGGAGAAAAAAGGTGTTTATGTGCTAGTCTTCCAAAGCCTGTGAAACAGTTTATTAAGCAAGGGCTTTATTTCCATAAAGGCTGATAAGACTTCAAATAATTCACTGAAAAACAGTCCTGGCATCGGCACAGCAGAGCAGCGTGTGTATTTATCTCTCTCGACGCTGCGAGACAATCAAGACAAAGATGATAGCACGGTTTGAAATGCAGCACAGCGGCGTAATGAGATTGCAGCTACTTCAGGAACAAAACCAGACAAAATGCTTTTTTCTCCTAAATGGCTCCTTGTTTTATTCACACGCACCAAAAAAAGGCCATCGTTTTCAATTAATGAAGCAGGGAATTGAGTCTGAGGTCCGGCGGGATATGGATTAACCATGATGGCTTGAGGGCCCAATCTCACACTGAGCCTCTGCTGCAGTCTGCATGGAGGAATTTCTCATTCAAGGCCTTGGCTGCCTTCAACAGCACCCTCCCTCCTTCCCGCTGCCTCCTACCTCCAGCTCATCCACCCATTCCTCATGCTAAGGTGAGCTGCTTCAGTGCAGACCGCTATTAGTGGTGGGGGGAGATAAAACTGTAAGTGTTGCTCCCAATTAGTGCATCAGTGACCGCTCCGTGCCTCCTCCACGGCGAGGCCTGCGAGGTATGGGAAAAGGATGGGAAATGAGGGGAGGATGGGCAGCGGAGAGATGTGAGGGAAGTGGCGGCAGGAAGAAGAGTGAACGGCGCGAAGATGGTGGCATGAAAGACGGGAGTGGGTGAGAAAGGCAGCGAGATAAAGAGGGGGCAGGAGATGAAGCAGAAACGGGGGGTGGGGGAGGAGTGAATGGTGTAGAGTGACTAAAAAATGGCTTAAGCATTCGTTTTGAGTGGCGAGACAGGTCCTATTAACATTTAACAGCATTTGCGCAACTTGGTGTGGAGGTTAGGATGCAAATGAGGAGGAATTAAAACTGGCCAGGGGTTTGTCATTGATGGATTGCAGTCTGGTGCTTCTCGCCACTTCCTAGTGTCCATCACGGACGATTACTGTATAATTAAACCTTATTTCTGGACTCTCCGTCCGCATAATTACTTGTGTGGGAATGTAACCATCATCTAAAAGCTCCAGCAAAATGCTTTAGCATTTAGTCTGGCGGGCTGCAGTCATTTCACCAAGCCGCTAGACAGATAGAGCCGTCTGATGGTTGGGAAAAGAACAGTCACTTTTAATAAGAGGTAGGAGAAAAAATATTAGGCGACAGTCTGCTGATTATAGGAAAATTAGGCTTTCAAGTGGTAAAGCCCTTTGTGTTATTTGCATAATTTATTCCAGCTTTACCCCCTGTTTTACCACCTCTGTATTTTTTTCTTCTTCTCGAGCTGTGGGCAATTTCCTCTCATATTTGAATGGATTGCACATTTAAGACTACTTAAGGAAAACGATCACTTAGCATATTTTAATTGTGCAAAAGAGTGAGCAGAGGGTGCGAGGCAAAGCTTTCGGCGTGTGGACCCTTTAAGGCGAAGAGGACGCAACGGTGTCTGGAAGATAACCTTTAAACTGAGGGGGAAAAAAAGTGAAAGGTTTAAGATGAAAGTGGGGCTGTTGCATGACACTTTGGGGGTAAACTTCTAGGGATTGTTAGGTGATGATGTCATTTCCCCTGCTGGGGTAAGCTGAGACTTCCATCCACGTATTGTCTTCAGCTTATTCGAGATTGTTTTACAGAGATAACAGGTTCAGGCAAAGAAGCCTAGGAACTCTCTCATCAGAGACTCTCTCCAGTTCAGTCTGGTGAATAGCCCAGAAGGAACACACAGCCTGTCCAATCAATGGGTTGGTACTCTTGAACATGTAGGTGCGATGTTACTTGACACCCAATTTGCTGGCATTCGCAAGGAGCAACATTAATTTTCCTTCATATGATTGGCTATACCCCAAGAGCCAAGATAAGGAAGATTATGGATGTTAACTTCTGTGGTAGTGTTAGAAATACTGCATGTCTTAAAGGACATAGAAGGTATACTATGTGTTAGCAACCTTGGGAGAAGTCTTGAGTATTTGTGGATTTTAGTTCATCGTTGATGGCTATAGTCCCTAACCCCTGATAAATAATAGGGATCTACTGTGTAGGGGAAGTTCGTTTCAGCAGCTTGAATTTGGGATCTCGTATTTTGAGCCAAAACGTTGGTCACTTCTCATGACCAAAGTTTAGATGCTGATGTAGACAGAGCAGTAATTCAAGAAGTAACCCTTACTCAGTTGTCTCCTTTCAATGTTTTGGAGCAGCAGCTCTAGTCTGAGTCCCCTCGAAGGAAGACAGAGCTTCTTATCCCTTCCTAAGGCAGAACCCTGGAGCCCTACGGAGGAAGATCAGTTCAGCTGTTTGCATTTTTCATCTTGCAGTTTTGGACATGAGCGAGGAGGATCAGAAGATAGATAGGCAAATCAAGAACTTTGTATTTTTCTTCACTACAACAGACCTTAGGAACTACCTTAATTTATTTATTTCAATGCGTAGGAGCAACAACTCAAGTCCAAGCTCCCACTCGTTGACAAAACCTCTTGCCTCATCCTCAAGCCAAGATCAGTAACCCAATGATGAAGACTCATTTCAGTCATTTGGATTCAGGATATCTAACTTCCTGTCATAATTCGTAATACCAAAGTGAGGGTTTGACAGAGAATATAGATAGATCTTTAAATTAAAAATCTTACTTTCAGGTTGAGTTTCTTCTTTTCTGTGACAGGCGAAGCCAACTTAAATTTAGATGAAACCGCAAATCGTCTATTATTCTGATCAATCCTGACATCATTTGTAAAAAGACCCAAAATACTTGTACTCCTCTGTTTGAGAAAGCCGGTAAACCAGGTAATTTTGAGAACCTTGCCTCTTGGATGCGAAAACAACCTGGAGCAACGCCTTCTTCACTGCAGACAAAGCTCAAATAAGTCTGTCTTCTGCTACATCCTGCATTCACTCGTGAACAAGACAGCAAGACACTTCAGCTCCTTTGCTTGATAACGTAGATAAAGCAGGAAACTGAGATCTTTGCCCTTTGGCTAATCTCACTTACTATGACAGACTGACACTTCCTCACTTCAGACAAAACCCCATTTGGCTTCCACGTCATCCTGCAAATGTTTTTTCGAGAAAAACACCAAGATATAAAGACTCTCTCACAACTTAAAATTAGCATTTCTCCTTTTCCCCATTTTAGAACCATTGTCTGTTAAGTTATAAAAATGCAAGTCCATGTTATTAGCCCCCTTAAGAGTTTTGTGCGATGAGAAATATGCAAATGACCACTTGGGTGTTCCCAGTCTGGCTTATTTTCTTTGCAGAAAATGATCTTTATTTTTGCCATGGATATGGGAAACAAAGAGTTTGATTTCTGATGGCTATAGCATATCTCTAAGTGGGAAACTAAAGAAAACGGCAGCTCTTGGTGAACTTTAACCTCTTGTGAAGCATTTGGAGTTTTCACAGATAATTACAGAGGCTATACAGCAGCTTCCCACACCTCACCGGCAGCTATATAATGATACATTGGAAATGGAGCGGGCAAATGCACATCATTTTCATTAAGAGCACTTGCATAATCCAAATTCGTCGTGTGCGAGAAATATAATTAATGCTTTAATGTTTTGGTCTTGCCACTCTTAGCACGGCAAGAGAAATGAATTGTTACATTTTAATGAGAGAAGCGACAGCGCCGGCTTCCTGCGCAACACGGATGGGTTTCTAATTGCACACAAGGGTGACTAACTCAAGGCTCATTAAGGCGATTTATCAGCTTGGCTATTTTTTTGGCAGGACAATACATTTATTTATCCACTGTACTGATAAATACATTCTGTTATTAATCTTCCTTACCCCGGTTCATCCCTTAGAGTATCATTGTTACGCAGAAAAAGAAAACAAGATACAATCTCCCAAGAAAACGTCTTTAATGAATCGTTTGTTGCTGTTTGTACCTCAGATTACATGAAAATACATTTAAGTTGACTGCAAGTATGGCAACATATTCACACATATAAACAAGTGGTGCATTTGTATTGTATGTATAGGTATGTACAACAGAAACACGTTACACTCTGTTTTAAAGTTGTGCAAGTGTGTTATATATACTAACGATTTATAAAATTCCACACACTAAATGAAAATAAAAAAAAGAAAAAATAAGAGGAGTGTGCCCAGTATATACACATTCACACGCGCACAACCACAGTAGTTCACAAAGGATTAAAGCAAATGTATTGGATTATACATTTCCAGGTCACCTTTAAGTTGACCCCCAACTCCTCACAAATTGCTTGCGAGGTTATTTTTTCTATTTATTTTTTTCATGTCCGCATCGTCTTGAGAGCGTGTGTGTGTGTGCTGCAAATAGCTCGGATCGGACAAACGGTGACACACACGCGCGCACAGTCTAGGCTATGCTGCAGCCTGCGGTTGCACCATCAGCTAAATGTTTTTTGTTAAGTACAGTCATCTGAGGTAGACTGCGCAAACTTTACGGTGGTACTCTCTCCTGTTCTCCGTTTGTTTTTTTTTGTTTTTTTAGTCGTTTTCTCTGAAATGTTGATGTTTGGAAACACGCAGATCAAAAAGCACAAGTGTTCTGCAGCTATGAGGTAGAAACGCTTAAAGTAACAACTGAAAAGGCAGGAGGAGAAAAAAAAACAACAGCCTAGGTTTGCACGGCGTGGAGGGAAAATAAGACTAAACGCGAGGAGAAGGATCAGAGAGCATGTTAGAACCGAAGCGTAGCATTGACCGCCGCGTTTCAAGTCGTTTGTTGGTCCGCTGTAGAGAACAAGGGGAGAAAAGGAACGCCTGCGCTGCTGTTGTGCGCTCTGAAGTGCATTAGTGGGGGTTTTTTTCTGTCCAAAGAGACTCTTTCTCCAGAGGATTTGCTGACAGAAGGAATTCTCGCACAGATTGTTTTGAGGGTGGTTTTCTGACGGACTACTTTGCTTTCCCCCTTGTGCTGCTGCCACGCTGCCTGCCTATCTCTCTCCTCGCCATCGGTTTTGCTGATGCTCAGCAGAATCCTCCTACCCTCTACGTCAGGTGCTGCACCGGCGGTGCTCATGAAAGTGGGGCTGATCACACACTACAGACAACCGCAATTCAGTAAATGTTTGGTTAAACTTAAAAAAAAAAAAAAGAAAAAGAAAAAAATGACGTCAGGATAACTGCACACAAAAATACGGTCTCCCGGTGGAGCTGGCAAGTAAAGGACACACATTCCTGATGGAATACAGCAAATAATGGAGGACTCACTGTAGTAAAGGACCTTGAAGATTTGTGCTAGTTTCTCTTTGTTTTCATCTGAAAAATATGAACAAATCCAAATGACAATGCAGCTATGCAGAAAGAAAAATAGTCAAATTTCAGAGTTTTTCGTAGGGATTGTATGTGATGGACAAACACAAAGTACTGCAAAGTTGGGAATTGGAAGTATAGATGTATTTACATTTTTTTTGTAAATACAAATCTAAAAAGTGTGGCGTACAGTTGAAATCAGCCTCTCGTGAGTCAAAAAGCTTTAAGTCCTTTTATTGTAGCCACAGATTCTCGAACACGAATGGAAGGCGTTCCCACAGAATGATGCTGCCACCCCCATGTTTCACTGTTTGTACAGCGGGTTTAATTTTGGATCCCATTTAATGTTTTGCATGCGAAGCAAACAGTTGAATTTCCATCTAATATAACAAGATGACCAGTTTCGAATTGTCTCCTACATAACTTTGTAAGGATGTCATGAAGAGTCAAATTGATGTATTCAGGACTGTCACTTTACAGATGCTTATTTGTAAAAACATTCTGGAAACCATGTAGACATTTTCTTCCACTTCACAAGTACCAGTTGCACTACTTTTGTGTTGTTCCATCACATGAAATCACAGTATGTTAACGTGACAAAATGCATAAACATTTTTCTTACAGCCCTACATGAAAATAATCCTGTTTTAGTTTAAGAAAAGAAAGCCAAAACTTATGGACAACCTTTGTTTCCTCACTGTACTCCTTTTCCTACTGTTGGTACTGTTTAAAATTACAGCAAAACAAATCAACCTAACCAGCTAATGTAACTTAGTTGACCTTTTTATGGGCGTAAATGAGCAGGTGTTTCAATGTCACTGTTTTAAAGTTCAGCAACATTTCCAGAGAAAAGATTAGAAACAGCAAATCAGCTGCCAAACATCAACTTCCTGGATGATAACAATTGATGTCAAAAACCCCTACAGGGAGTTATTTTTTGATACTGTAATGGTAGTAACCTTCCACTTTAAGACATGAACAGTGTCTTATGAAAAAAAGCTCACCGATAGAACTCATTAAAGTTTGTTGTGTGATGTATTTCACTGAAATAAACTGACAAAGGATAGAGCATAATTGTGAGATGGGTGGAAAGTTTTTTTCAAATGTTTTACATGTAAAATTTTAAAAAGTGCGGCATGCATTTATATCTTCCCCATGCTTTTAATGGTATCTCTTTGCATGTAAACATGTTATGTACATTCTTTATCAGATCAGGGTAGTTTCCCTGTCCCTCCTGAAGACGTGGATCTCTACAGCATGATGCTGCCACCACCGTGTTTCACAGAACAACCGCACTTACGGAGAGATTAAATGGGTTTTTAATGATGTATTGGAAAACTCTTAAACGATTCTAAAATAAAATCGACCTTCAAAAGTCACCTAAAGAGTTGTGAAATACAAATGCTTGCCACACTTTTCAGTTTTTTGGGGGTTTTGGGTCAAAACTATTTATTGTAATGTGACAAATTGTGGAAAAGTTCATATACTTTAGAAAGATGGCATGCCTAGGTGGGCCCCATATGGGGCCCTACATGGGCAAACCCATGTGGGGCCACCGTGGAACCCACGGACAAACCCCATATGGGGCCCACCTAGGCATGCTGGCAGAGGGTGTTAATTTTATATAAAAAATGGGATGATAAGGTCTCATATGGCTGTAGTTAAGCTCACTCACGTGTATATTTTCAAATTGAAATTTTGCGTAACGCTGTACTACAATCTTACAAGTACAATGACAAAAACAAAACAAAAATAAATAAATAAATGCCAGATAAACTGACGGAGCTTCCAAGCAGCATGATCAAACAGCGTAGAGTGTGTTATATGAACAATATTTATCTACAACACCTACCAGCCTCAACACACCTGCCTGCTTCTAAAGTCTCAGACTCAGCAAGGCAGCAGAACAGTGTTTGCAGAACGAAGGAAATACATTTCAGGATTGGTCAAGAAGATGCAGGCAACTAAAGAGCCTGCTCTGATGGGAAAATAAAGATGTAACGCTTTACTCTCAGTGTAGATCATGTTCCACCAATCAGAACACATCTAATACATTCATTGTCACCTCTTTGTGATTTTTATCCTAGCCCCTTGAGGTCCGCCTAAATGTGAAAGATTCTCTTCTCAAATCTTAGTGCTTTTTGTCGAGATTTTCAGAGGTACTATACAATTTACAAATGCTTTCCTGAGTGTTATTTGCTTGTTTGTTACGTTTGTTTATTTTGCAGACACGCGACGTAGGGCCCAGACTTCCGCCACCGAAATGGATTGCCGCAACAAAAGACTATAAAGGATGAATAACCACCCCCGCCGCTAACTGTCAGTCTGTTTTCCAGACTCTCTGCTGAAGGTTTAAAGCTCTTAATAATCATCAGCTCATGCCATGAATTTCGATTGTGAGGCAAATTAAGAGAACTCAGAAAGCACCACTTCAGGCACTTGGAAAGCCAACTAAATCTCAAGAAACGACGACATACGATATATGTACACGGACACCAGGGCATCTCACGCAAAGCTGACTTGTTTGAAATGTGTAAACGGCGCCTGGCTTGTCAAGCATTTGGATTGAAAATTGTCTCATTAACAGCAAAACTGCTTGTTGTTGAATCAAACCAGGTCTCTGTGAGGACACAGCGGGCTCGCGTCGGCCTTCTGTCGGCTTTTCCCTCTAGCACAACGCTTATGCCCTGAGGGGAGGAATTGTGGAAGCCTCTTTTTCTCAAGGGCAGTGCCTATTTTGCTCACTGGCTGCAGCCGAACATTTTGTTCCACTCGGTGTAAGTGTCAATCTCTTTCTGCGATATACTGGCTTGGAATTTACAACAGACACCTTCAATGTCCTGGTAGGTGAGGGGCCTCATCTGGCCCCGGGGCATCATGCCCGTCATGTCCATGCTCTGTGCTGAGACATGTAACAGACCTACAAGGGCCTCCTGGCAGAGTCTGGCCAAATCCAGTCCAGAGAAACCCTCGGTGCGCTGCACAAGCAGTGCCAGCTCCTCCTCGCTTAAGCAGAACTTGTGCTGGGATTGGGCCAGAACCTGGTTCATGATCTGGTGTCGGGCTGCGCTGTCCGGTAGGGGCACCAGTACCCTCCGAGTAAAGTACCTCCGGAGGCCTTCATCCATATCTTGAGGTCTGCTTGTGGAGCAAATGACTAGGACTTGGTTGCTTCCATCTTCACCTGAGCTCATAAGGAGAGAGTCCAGCTGGGTGAGTAGTTCCCCCTTCAGTCGGGTGATTGGACTCTCTTCACTGACATGAGCTGACAGTAGCATGTCCACCTCGCTAATGAAGAGCACCGATGGCTGTCGGCAACGGGCCACCAGGAATGACGCACGGATAATTTCCTCTCCATCCGCCAGCCACTTGGTGGCCAGAGTAGAGCCGCTGAGCTGGAGAAACGTCGCTCCTAGCTGACTGGCGAGACAGCGGCCTAGCAACGTCCTGCCACTGCCCCTCGGGCCAAACAGCAACACGCAGCGAGGTGCTGGTCCTAAACTACTGAACATGTCTGGACGCAGAATGGGCCACAGGACCTCCTCCTTCAACGTAACTTTCGCCAGGTCTAGACCTGCGATGTCACTCCAGTCCACAGGAGGGCCCTGCTGAATGATTTCTGAGGTCACAAGGTCCAGGAGGTGAGGGTCGCAGGTTTTTAATTGCTCCTCGGCAGGGCGGGATGAAGCGGAAGAGGAGGAGGAGGTAGGCCCTGGTGCTGAGTGGGAAAGGTGGAGGCGGTGATCATCAGCACCTTGCTCACTGAGAGAGGGGGAGGTGAAGCTGGCAAGAGAGTCTGCTGACCGTGAGCCCCCCAGGGTTGAGGAGACATAGGCTGGTGGGGTAAGTGGCCCACCTGTTGCCTGGCTGCCGTACTTTCTCTGCTGCTGCTCTGATGGCATTGCAGACTGTTTCTGAGGATTAAATGGTAAAGATGACTTTTCCGGATTCCTGTCGAAGCCACCGCCACCCCCACTGTTAGAGCCCCCATTTGCACTGCTGCTGTCCGCCACCCTGTACATGGGACTCTCTGTTGAGCTTCGTGCCTGGGGATAGCCAAAGTTCCCGTAAGACGTGTCCATCTCTCCTTGGCCTGTCATATAGAAGGCCTTCCTTTTCAATGTGTTGGAGGAACTGCTGTTGAGGGGAGTGGGGGCAATTGGGGTCAGGTTGTGGCTCTGGTATGGGTATCCAGGTAAAGCAGAAGAAGGGGGGAGAGGAGTAGGGGCAGCGATGCCTGAGGGGAGGTACGAAGAAGGAGGGGGCGCTCCTCCAGGGCTGTATCCCGGCCCAACTGAGCTCTGAGCTGGGTAGCCAGCTGGGGGGTAATTATAACTAGACAAGTTGGGGGAGCCTCCATTGTAAGCTGGAACAATGGTGGGGTGGGAAGGAGGTGGAGGGGGCTGTAAGAGCCCAGAGCTGTGCAGTGGGGAGGGAAGGGCAGCGGCGGGGGCGGACTGGGAGCTGTAACTACTGTGCAGGTAGGAGCCGCTGTACGTGGGGCCGTATTCCTGAGACGTCATGGAGGAGGAGTGGAGCGCAGTGGCTGAGTGGCTCCCACAGCTGCTGCTGGAGTAGCTGGGCTCGCTGAGGGTGCTGGAAGCCAGGCCTGGGGAGCTGCAGATCCCAGAGACCACTTCAGACGCAGCAGCAACACCTCCCTTTCTGACAGAAACTCCCTCTGGGATGCAGCTCATGGGGTAGACACCATCTTGCCAGGGCTCTGACTCGCCTTTCCGGCCATTCATCACCCCAGGGACTCCAGGCACCTCAGAGTAAGAGGCGGGCATCTCAAGGATTCCAGAGTACTTTTCGGCATACTTCTTGAGCAGGTTGGAGGCAGTGAGGGCAGATATGTCGTCATTGGCCCAGGCGTACTGGTAGGTGGCAGACCGCTGCAGGTGGCCTGACACCGCCCTGTAGGCCTCAGCCTTGTGGGCTGGGGAGCGGGTGGTAGAGGAGATGTCGAAATGCTGTTCGGCCCACTGGCTGTGCTCGGGGGTCCACTGCATCTTCAAGCCTGAAAAACGAAACGGAGACATTACCACACAAGACACAAGGCAACGTGGAGATCAATTAAAAAAACACCATCCACTTGTCTGAAACAAATCTGAAATCCTACATTGAAGTGGAGACTGTACTCCTCACTTCTTCACCTGTTTTCCCATTTCGTCCCATTACAACCACAATCTAATCTATATTACTTGGATTCTACGCTGTAGACCAACATAATGTAGGGTATAAATGTGAAGACAAAGAAAAATTAATTATTTTTTTGTCAGCTGCCAGTCTTGGGAGTATGTCTAAACTCCAAAGACTTGTTCCCGTTCTTAGATTTATGTCTGGACATTGACTGGGCCACTATTAACAAGGCTGGTAACTATGAAAGTTAATCAAATCTGCCATAATAAAAATTCATGATTTGGCTCATTACAAAGTAATGCAAATAATGGTTCGAGCAAAATTAAGTTTACTGCCAGTTGGAGTGCAAAGATTTTAACATTATATGAATTCAAATATGATTTACGGTGTGTTTGTAGACTTACAAAACAACAAGCTAAAGAAAGAGAGAAAAAGGTGTTTTGCTGTTGTTGGAAGTACATTTCCTAGTCCCTGAAGGAAAGCATGCCCTCAGCATGATGCTGCCATGATGCACCAACTTTAAACTCGATTACTTTCCCTCGGCAATGCATTTCCCTGCCACTTCTCCATAAACGTCAGATTTGCAGAGTTGCATAACTGCTGTTACTGGTTCCGACAGAATACCTTAAAGTTTGAAGTTGTAGCATGGCAGAATATGGAAAAGCTCATGGGGTGTGAATACTTTTGCAGGGCTCAGTGTATTGCAGCAGAGGAGGACAGTGGAATGGCTGCTTCTGGCAGCCTAATGCACCACAGCCAGACCAATAAGACAGAGGCATTGAGGGTCACTCTATAATCCCCAGCTCATCTGAGGTGGCTGGAGATGGGTTTGAAAATGTGCCTCGCACTACAACTACACAACACACACACACTGATTTGCTCATAGTGCTTTCATTCAACACACACAAACCTGTGCTCATACACACTGACACTTAAAAAAAAAAAAAGCCCTATGCCTTCACTCGAGCGTGCAGTGGTGCACACGCACACACATGCATGCATCCACTGACCCAGACGGACAAACACAGGCACGCACACAGCAGCTGTGGCGAGCTATGAATTACAACACATTGTGTCTCAAGCTTAGTTCCTGTCTGCACGGCTCCACCTTGACCTCCTCTTCTCTGTCTACCTCTCTTCTTCGTACCTCCCTGTTGCCTCGTCTTCCCTCACTTCTGCTTCCATCTTTGCTTTTTTTCTTCTCTCTCCACCCCTCTCTTTATTTCTCTTCACCTTCTTTTATTCTGACTCAATCTATTTCGATATATATCTCCCTGCTTTCATTCCCTTTTCAGTGCATCTGCCCCTCCTCTTATTTACTCCGCCTGTGCTCGCGTCGCGTCGCTTCCCTCCTCTCCCCTCCTCTTCGCCTCCCCTCCTTCCTTGCTCCATCTCATCTCAAACACACTCACCTGGCTCTCCCCTTTATTGCCTCGGGAGGCTGGAGAGCCACTGTTTCCTTTAATCCTAGCCAATGCCATCTGCAAACACTGACAGTCACACAGCGACTCCATCGTTGTCTCGCTATCAAAGCCTTGATGCTATCAAAGGCTGGACGGGGCGTAATCACAGCAGCCGCGCGGCAGATTGAACCCTGTTTGATTTGACTTAGTGCACACAAATAAAGGATAATATCGGTGTCATTTAGGCTGCTTCCTGCGACTTATTGACTGGCGGCAGTTGCATGCGGAGAGACCCACAGCTGGGGGTCCGCTGAACAATCCCCGGCTCCAGAATTGGTTTGCCATGCGTCTATTTGCGAGAGTAAATCAGGCACGCCAAATAAAATCTATTCCCTTCCTGCCATCCGTTTATGCTTCTGCAGACACAGACGCATGGGAGGAAAAAGCCGACACATTAACACTCTTTTGCTACCTTCTCTGAGGCTCTGTGTTTGTTTGGTAACAATGCGGGCAGGGAGTGAATAAGGGGGGATCCCGTCCCCAGACTCTTATTTCCTCTCTCATTCTCCTCTCTTAACTGTCCCTCTGCAGACGCCAGTGGCTAATTAGCAGAATGGCGATCTGCTAATTGTGTTAATTTACAACATTTTAGCCGAGGGGAGTCTTACGGGGGAGCTGGCGAGCCCATCACCCTCCCAGTGAAGCGATGGAGCAAGAGCAGATCTGAAGTTTTCTATTAGCAGCTGAGCTTCTTTATTACTTTATTATAAGAGGCAGCGTTTCAGGAGTGTATATTAACAGGAAAAAAAACAAACAGATAAAGGTTGCTTCAGTCTTAATAGAATTAAAATATCACCATCAGGATTTGATTTTGAGCTAAACTATGCATCCGTTATATTTTTGCTAACTGCAGACTTGAAATAAATTAGCTTGGCTGCGGCATATTCTTTTAATAGCAGGTATGTTGCCATGGTGAACTTATGTAAAACAGCAAAAAAAAAAAAAAGTCTTCCAAGGGGTTAATAGACTGGAATGCTTTGAAGCATATATCCAACATGCTTAATTTAAAAAGGGGGTATTATGTAAAATTGCCGTTTTGAGCTTTAAATGATGTTATAATGTTATTCCTTCATCAGAAACATACCTGAAGTATTGCCTTGATTCTTTCACAAATGTTGGAGAAATTAATTACTCTCTTGTGACAGCCATTGGGGTGCCTAAATGTTTGGAGCTGCACTCTCCAGCCGAGATTCGGCCTCACAAAGTGTCCCTCGCCTGCACAGCCCCTACAGACTAGTGGCAGCAGCAATTAGCAACTTCGAGTTTGCTGGGCTTATCATAGGAACTACTTCTCAGTCCGATGCTATGAAGGACATTTGTACACGGCTTAACTGAAAAACGACGTGCTGAAGTGTCAGAGACAGTAGGAGCTTCTTAAAGAGACAGAGGTCAATTTCAAGCCGTCAAATTGTGAAGTCAATTTTCTTTTGTTTGATATACACAGAAAATGAAGGTAACATAGTTACTTGATTGCACTATAAAATGGTACTATGTGACCCAGTAAAGGGGTCTGAACACAAACGTATGCTACACTTTTCAAATGTATATTTGCAAGATCATTTGAGAAGCCCCGTAATAATTATTCATTCCACTTCATAATTTAGGTTCGTGTTACATCTTTCGTCACAGTCTTGCTATTTTTTCAAATATCCACATGAAATAATTGGCATTAGAGTTTACTGAACTGTTTCTAAATGAATACTTTCACATTAAATTAGAAAAAAAAAATTGTGGTCAAACACTATTTTTCTGGGAATTAGCTGAAAAGTCCTAAAAGTATATTTTTTTCAGTGGGATTTTCCTTTAGGCAGATTTAAGTTTCAAACTTACTTTCACATTTGATCTTAAAGTAAACACTGGCATATCTCATAGGGTACATATTTTTTGTTTTTTGCCTTGTATGTTTTAAAGGCCAATAATTTATTCACACGGAGCATGAGCAGCGTGGTTTTATTAAACCACACCGAGTGGTTTAAAAAATAATAAAAAAAACCCACACACAAAAGTAGACTTAATTTTCCAATGAGACGATAATTCCAGCCAAATGATACAACTCCTCTGTGAGCAAGTGATTTAAAGTCGTTTTCTGTGTTCTCTTACCGTCTGATCTGTAGCCAAAAGCTACATGTCGGCTTGGCTGCAACTCTCTATAGCTTTAACATTACCTTTTCAGCACCACTAAATAATATATAGCTGTAGATAGCAAGGATAACATTCATGAGGTAATGCTCTCGGCAAGTTTCAGCCTCGTCCTCTGCATCAGTAAACACACACGCTCTCTAACAAACTAAGTGTGTATTCCCCGTCTGGCTCAGGAGATTTAATAACCGCATGTGTTCTCACAGCGGCTCTCCTCTCTGCAGATAAACAGGCCAGCTATGAAGCGCCTTCCCTTGATTCCATGTCAATCTGTGGCGATGCTTCTGCAGAAACATCCATCTTTATGTCATTTTACGCCAGCAGAAATCTGGATATTGGCCGAGATTGATCAGGGAATCATGCACTTTACCTCTGCCTGTAAAATACTTCAATTGGTTTTTATGGAGGAGATGCAACACAAATGTATATTCCACGTTTTAAGATGTTACATTTTCCTAAAATGCACAGGTCAAAGAGTGAATTATAGTTATATCTATATTCAAATATGTACTTTTAAGTATATCTCAAGCAATAGACCATAAAATAAACAGAAAACGTAATGACAGAAGCTCAAATTATTTTGTTTTTTCTCAGTTTAGTTTTCTCAGGGTCCAACATTACACACAATAGGATGACGATACCATCTGATCGCACAACAGGAAGTTACAGCATCTGGAAACAGTTTATCGTACGCAGAAACAGAAACAGAATAATCAGAAAACGTCAACAGCGAATCCAAATTACAATCCAATAATTATGAACCAGAAAGAGATTATCTGAGGTAAAATCTTCTTAAACATAGAGTCAATGGATCTCTGACATCGCTGTGAAGGAGTTTTGACTCACTCTTCTTTCCAGCATTGTTTAACGCAGCCATATTGAAGACTTTTCACATCAACACATCTGTTATAAGATTTCTTTAGATCGGTGGAATTGTATGCTGCTTTTTGAGATCTCTTAGCCTACTTTCATGTTGTTAGGTTGTATTAAAAAAGTTCGTGATGTTACAGGTTTGGCAGTGAAATGGATATCAGCTTTGCAAAAAGATGTGGTTATTCACGTGTTATCTTGGTCTGTTATTGGATTATCTGAAACATTTAAGAGACAAAACGCAAAAAAGACCCAGGAGAAATCTGTAAAAAGACACCGTTTAGTATGGAAGTTGTTGCTGAGGAAAAAACATATGATTTCCAGATTTTTTGTGATGATCCAGAATACAATAGAATATAATTGATTCTATTGTATGAAATGTATTGTATTGTATTCTATTGTATTATTCTATTAAAAGAGTTAACTATTTTCTCCAGAGTTAGCTCAGCTGTTCATTAACATTGCTGCTAGAATATAGGCTGCTGAGAATTATGCTACTTCATCATGTTACCCTTTTGGTAATTTAGTTTCTATAGTGATGGAGTCGTCTAACACAGGACATCCAACCGTAGCCACCAAAAGGGAATTTTGTGGAATCGCAGAAAACTTGAATCAACTGGAAATCGACTTCCAGGAAGGCAAAATAAAGTACAGCATGGCATGCAGTCAGCAATGCTACTGTATTGTCAACAATAATATAAGATGCCTGAACACAGTTTCAACTTTGTCATTATGACTTTGCTTTTATATTAGTAAAATTCTGTAATTTAGAGTTGCAAAAGTGCTAACCTCCCTTTAGCTAGCGAGGTAGCAAAAATGACCAGCACATTTTGAGCTGTGGAGACAAATTGCTATCACTTTTGAAGAACTGCAGTACAATATATTAAATGGCCTTCCAGCAAAATGTGGCTTTAATAATATTCTGAAATGAGACGTTTACCCACAAACTGCGTTTAGTATCTTACATTTGTAATTAGCATTGTTAGCATTACTGAAACCAACTTTGTGTTTTACTTAGTGAATATAGATTCTTATGTTAGCATCTGCCAACACTTACAAATCCAGCACGTTCAACAAAGACTGAAAATAAAAATAAACAACTTTGCTGTACTCCATTCAGCCTTCCTGTTATCTCCTTTACATTTCCGTTTCCCCTACTGTCTTGCAGCCTCAGTAAATTGCAGTCATCCTGACACACTGTGAAAAATGGCTTCACAACTTGTCCAATCTGTGTACTTCCTTCGAATTCTGTTTAATTGAAAAAAAAAACAAAGGAAACCAGGTTGTCTTCTCAGGAACAACTTCCACACTGAAGAGTGTAGCCGATCATGTTTCCAGCATGATCGGCTAGGCCAGTCTGCCACGTTGACTGATCAGAAACAGATCTTTTTATTTCAGTCCAAGCACCAGTATGACATAATTAAGCTGAAAACTGTTCAGTTTAAGTCACTAGATAATTTCTCAGAGCATCTACATTCAGACAAGAAGGAAATAAAAGAAGAAAAGTCTAACAAAGATAAAGGAAGTGTCACAATCACAAAGAAAAACCAGAAACACAAGTGTCCAAGTCTTTTGTCTGCTCAGTTTGACAAGAAAAACTCAATTTCCAACATATTTCAAGAAACACGGATGTTTCTAATACCGTCATTAATAAAGATAATGTATATAAAAGAGTGTCAGGCTCCATCAAGGCTTTCATCTCGTCTTTAATGAGGTTAATGCAGAGACACTGTGATTACCCCAGCAATGCAAATGAAGGCCAAATGATAACTTGCACTATTTAAATAAGGTAATAGCGATTACTCTACGTTATTCAAATGAGGACAGGCGCTTTGAATGGAGCCGCTTTGAACTCGGTGCTCCTTCTCCAAAACATATGGCAGAGAGGATTGACTTAGGGATCGTTCAGGGGTTCAGCCTCTAATTCAATGTGATGTAAACCAGGGGCAACGAGCGAGCAATGTCACTTATTGTGACCGTGAAGGCTTGGATGTGGGGACTTACTGCACCCCTTTACTTTCCTTCTGCATCCTTGAAAGTCGCTGTAAAAGAAAAAAAAAAGAAAAAAGGCTTGAATTCAATGTCAAATGATTCAAAGACATGGATCAAAAAATCAGCCTCTAGGAAGGAATGTTGTTTTTGTTATCATTTCTGAAACTATCAAGGCCCTGAGCTTATTTAAAAAAAGAAAAAAGAACACTAAGAAATGTGTTACTTTTGGAGAAAATCTGGGTTTTATTAACAATTGGTGGCCTTCCATGCAGATAAGAATTTAGAGGTGTCATTCCAGTCGTTGCGTTTATTTTCTGATTACTCCTTGAAAAGTAAGAGGTCCCGGTGGGTAATTTCAATGCGTTTACATTTAATAATTTCCCTTTTCTTCAAAGCGACTTTACAAGTGGACACATGCAGAAACGTGTGTGTCTGCCTCCGGGAAAAAAAAAAAAAAGGCACGGCATCAGTGTGCTGCAGAGAAAAGGAGGAGAAAAAGGGGGAGGGAGTGAGATGGTGCACTCAGCTGAAACAACATCCAACAGAAAAATCTTTTCCACCTTCTGAAGCCTGCCAGCGTTTTCCTCGTCCTCCTCCAGGCCTCCGCATAGAGAAGCCTAATCATTCTCATTATGCTCGGCGTCCATCTGCATCAACAGAGCTGCCCATTACTGTGCGTGTGTGTATATGCAGTAAACAGCTCTTTAGAGAGAGCTAATGAGCTCTTTTAAGTCTGTCTGCTGTGTGATTCTGCAAGCGGGGTGTCGGAGCAAACTGCCCATTTTGGTAACGTCATAATTAAGCCGTATGTGTTAGGAGGAAGAAACGCACGCTCGCGCACACACACATATGTGGAGAGATAAATGTGTGCCCTTCTTTGTCTTTTTAACATAAACACACACAGGAGACCTTCAAAAACAAATTATTATGTAGGACTTTTTATTTATTTATTTGTACGTCAGGCAGTTGGAGGAGGAGGAGCTGCGTGACAAGCGATAACTTCATCAAGAGAGACCCGCTTTCACACACCACCTGGGAAATCTAAGCAGCCAGTTATTCAAATCCTTATCAAATACACCAGAGGGCATCTTTTAACCTCTCAATCACTACACCTCAACACGCCGTACAGTACGCAGGCTTTTGTTTAATGACTTGTTCGTACATATGTGTGTTCAACAACCTTGTTAATGAGTCCGGCACACTGTGACTAAGCCACAGGCAACATGGTGCTGGAACACAACCTGCCGTAGTGAGTCAAATAATGTGATTAGGTCCTCCAAAAGGCAATTAATTATCAAATTAGTCATGAGCTTATGTGACTTGCTTGACACACAAGAATCCGAACTGGGTTCATCCGTCCACTCAGAATCACCGCTAACAAGCTTTGTTTGTTATGAGCACAACAAATACAATTATGTTTCCTTTCTTAGTGGCAACCAACAAACAACAAAATGATTAAAACCGTGTTGTCGTGTTTTTTTTGTTTTTTTTTCCGGGGACGGTGGGGGGGCTGAGGCAAACGTATGGTGGGTCTGGCTGCCCTGCAGTGGCAGGTCAGACTGTTCCACAAAGAATAAAAGATATTCCTCGCATGATTAGATGATATACGTCACTGAGGTGAAACACTTTTAAACAACAAAAAACACATATCAGTAAAGTGAAAGCATTGAATGAATTTAGTCAAAACAAAATTAAGAAGAAGCCACTAATGAACCATTCAGTTGTGTTGAATCAAATTAACATCTCAAACATGCAGGACACCGGCCCTCTAAAGCACAACAAAAGCTCTAATATACATAAGTTCCACTAATGCTAAATAACCAACACAGTGTGTAGCGGAAGCTAACGCTAAAGTGCTAACTTCAAATCAAATCAAATCAAATCAAATCAAATCATGTCTGCCCTTGATAGATTACGACCTTTGCACTAGTTTAATTTTGACAGTATCATTTACATGTTCTATAATGCTTTTACATATTTTATGTTTATATCTTGTTCTCTACTGTCCATGTTTTATTTTGTTCCTATACATTTCTTATTTGAAATAAAGTTACTGAGGAAAAAAAAGAGAGAACACGAGGAAAGGAAACAGAACTGCAAACAGGCTTTACCCACTTCAAAATAAAAGCATAAATGTAAACATTTAGCTACTTAGATTTTTAAGAGTTGATCAACTTCATTCAACTGAAGGTTTACAAAAAATTAAATTAGCGCTTTAGAATTTATCCAGAAAAATGTATTTATGAGAAGCTAAGTACGCTAAGCATTTTAAAACTAAGCAAAAATGGCGCTAAGTAAAAAAATTAGCTCTGCTATTACTACATTAGTGGGCGTATGTCCACCACTGCCAAATGGCATATTTGGCACAGCACGCAAAAAAACACACAACTACAGTTTACAGTGAAACATGGTGGTGGTAAGATCATGCTCTGAGGTTACCTTTCTTCAGATGTTACTAGACTTTTTGTTAAGGTGGATGAAATCATGAACAGTGCTAAAATGCAGTCAACTTTGACCCAAAGTCTTTAGCAGTCTGCTAAAAATGTGGAAATGAAGAAGACTCTTAATTCTTTTCAGAATCAAAGTCCAAACGTTCTCTAGAGAAACATTTTACATTTTGAAATGATCTACTCAGAGTTCAGAAATACTTCTAAGTGACACTCTGTGGGGTCGTCTGGAGGACCAGAAATATCCTCACAGTCTGATTAGTTTAAGACGGGACACACCTATGCAGTTAGCCGTAGAATATTGTAGATATTTCCAAACACCCATATCTGTCGTTTTTTGAGCGATTAAAAAGTACAAGCTTTTTTAACCAACAGAAACAGGTCGGGGACAGGCAGAGAAACATTTAACTCCATAGCAGTTTCTTTACCACTTAAATGAAGGGACATAAAACCACAGGTACAATATTGTGGAAAATCTTACTTGTTTTGAATCTGCCATGTTTAGTAACATTTGTGCACTTGCAATGGACTGCATTTATTGATTGAAAGTGGCGAGTTTGGATTCATTTTCAAAGTTTTTCAGTATTTGCCTTGCCAATTAAGGAAACATTGTCCTATTTTCACCTCTTGTCAATTAATAGAGCCATCAGGAGTGAGGAGCATTACTACAGCAAATCAGCTGAGACACAACTTCCTTCAAACCTTCACAATAAGAGACTTGGACATTAATTCTTTGCTCTGCTGTTTGTAAAAAGTGTAAGTGCTGTGTGTTTGTTCACATAAAATAAAGGGCAACTCTCAAATTTATTTATCTCTGTGTGAACACTAAAAATAAGAAGTCACCTTTATTTTGTTTTTTATTTAATATACAGGATTCCTTGGAAAACAATATCTTGTGCTCAAATCTCCTTTGTGGCCATACTTTTTATTTTCCTTGAATTAGCACCATCTTAAAGAAAAGTAGTAATGCTGACATAGCAAACCTAGTATACATTTTCTTATTCAGGAGAATATCTGTTTGTTTTAACTCTAAGCAAGAAATTTCACTTACAACCAAAATGTTCTGATTAAATTGAACTGACAAAAATTTATTTCATACATGTGTTTTGTTTAAGAGTAAATAAGGGTGTGTGAAGAAGATAAATACATTTTCACATTAGTATTGTTTTTAATTTTTTTTATTACTGTACTGTATCTTTGAGTATCTTGAAAAGTGCTTTATAAATAAAATGTATCATGATTTTATTATAATTTGAGCAAAAACTTCAGCTTGTAATACTTTTTTTTAAAAATCTTCAAACAATGCTAAAATATTTAACAAAATTTTCATGCTATTTCCTTACGGTCCAACTGTTCTATTCAAGTGAAGCCGCAAAGCACTACAGCGACTAGCAAAAACAACAACAAGAGAAAAGGGAGGGAGCTGAGGGAGTTCAAAGTCTCGGCAGCGAGCAGTGACCAGGAGAGATGAGCTGTCACTAACTCAAAGACAGTAAATGGAGGGAGGGGCTGGGGGAACGGGTGTGGGATGGGTGGGGGGTGTTCGGATGCTGCAGAGATGACAGCTCTGAGCTACGATATAAGAGTATTTGACAAATGACAGCAGCTTTATAGAAGAAAATCAAATATTCATTGTAATCGGTGATCTTTGACCGTCTGATAAGTTTGCGCAGCTTTGACCAGAAAACTTTGAAACGTCTGTGGAGCTACGATTGAGCTTCACCGCTGTATAGAAAGGAAGGAAGAAAGAAAGAAAGAAAAAAAAACAGAGTATATTTAAAGATGGATCTAAATTTAAAGAAATCTGGCTTAAGCACAATAAATCTGTAACTTAATTCCAGCGTGGTATCATCGGTGCCCCTGACTGCGGGTATCAGATCTTCTTTAGAGCTGTATAAATTGACACAGTCTAAATTTCCTTTTACAAGACAGACTATTGAATGGGTGGGTTAAATGGGTAGGGCGCAGTTAAACAAATGCTCCGGATCAAGGAAATTGTGCGTGGCTTCTTTTGTCATTCAGAAAGGAAATTGAGAGATATTCGGCGGGGGCCCCGAGCCGCTAACGCATGGCATTCATCTATAAAGCACTCGGCCTGTCCGTCAGATACTCCATTTCCTGTGACTAGCGCAGCGTGCCTAATCACCCGCCGCCACACAGAAATTCGTTCCTCAAAGACACACACACACACACATGCATGCATACACACACAGGAGAGAATGGAGACAGACACAGAGGCATCAGGCCCGCTGAGGCAAACGGAGTATTCTTATCTGGCAGACAAAACATCTGTAACGACTAGCACCACAACTGTGCTCTAACAGTGTCACGACCCCGACAGCATCTCCACAGCTCCATTTCATCACTCAGAAAAGCAAAGCGGCAAAAAAAAAAAAACACCAACACATCATCAGGAAGGGAGAGAAATAAAATAAAAAAAAATACACTCATGTGACTTAAACTGGCTGCTATGTTGGCACAATTTTCCCCTTTTTTCATCCACTAAAAAATAAATAAATAAAATAAAAAAATAAAAAAAATCCAAATAAACAGCAAAAAAAAAAAAAAAAAACTTTATGTAAATTTCATCTAAACAGAAACCAGTCAGATCGAAACTTGTCCTATGACCTGAAGCTCGCTGTTGATCTGGAAAGCTTTCACTGAATTATTTATAGAGTTAAAATATAGAAAACAACTTTTAAAACTTAAAAAGCTTGACAGGGAAACTGCTTATAAAGTAACTGAAATCATACTGTTAAAACTACTTTAAGACTCTAATGGACCCCACAGGAGAAACATTAACACTTAAGATTTAACTTACTGCAGTCCTTGATTCAGCAAAACTAAATATTGAGTTAAAACCTGCTAAATATTAAGATCACCCTAATAAATGTTTCATTTAAATGTGGAAAAATATGTTAATTTAACAATTTATAAATCATTAAGTACTTACAAAGAACAAGAGAAAATGCAGCTCCAGATTATTTGTAATAAGTTAAACACTAAATCAAGGCTTGGTTACACATTAATAGCATCTTGCTTCGTTTTTAAATTTTTCTGTGAGGATTATGAGCCAACAAGCTCTGAACATGTATATAGATTTTGCTGACAGTTTGATAACTATAGTTAACAGCAGACTAAATATATACTGAAAATGTCAGGGTTTTTCTTGTCTGACCAAAGACTCATCTGGTTTCTCAAAACTGTTGTCGGGTGAAATAGTAATATATTTGTCTTTTTTACATGGCGATTGAGCATTCCACTGGCTTTCATTTTGGACAATTAGAGTAAATGCAGCTTAAACCAGATGCAGACTTTACTTTTTGTATTTTTATCTGTAAAAGAACTTAAATACCCATAATTTTATTTCCACCTATTCATAGACCCCAAACTGGCAAAAGCTTTTTTAGGGGCCTTAAGCAGAAATTCATTTTGGGCCCTCTTCCTGCTGAGAACATCACCACCACTAACAGCATACAAGCAAACAAGTTCGATTGGCTACTTGACAGATAGGAGATGAACAAACCAAGGTCAAATACAATGAAAATATTTCACATGTAGCATCAGATTTTAACTGCATGAACATAATCAGACAACAAAGACTGAAGATGCAGTAAACTCGTTAATTACTTTACAATTTTAGTTAAAATGAAAATGTTGTTCATTTATCTATGCTGAAACCCGTAAATGTTGTGGTGAAACTCTTTAAAAAATTTTAATTGAGTTAATTGCAGGGTCTGTAATTAACTATTCGCAATTAATCGCACTTAATAAAAAAAAACCCCATAAAGACAAAATAAGCTACATCCTCAATTCAAAACGCCCTTTTTGCTGCTTACTTATTAAATAGATACATATCAATACGATGTCAACATCAAAGACATTGTACTGATTGCTCTTAATCTGTTAATTAGGTTATTCAATCAAAATGGGTGATATTCTACCTGTTCAGGTTTTAAAGTATTTCAGGAAGTTCTCATCATTCATTGGATGTTTTTACAAATACTTTTTTTTTAATATGAACTGTGGACGCTGTCATTAGCGTTGGAGACGTCTGTGCTTGCAACAATGAATCCCCAGTGGGTCACGAGATGCGACTTTGTCATCCATCACTGTTGTTTGCTTTCTGCTTGTGTGTGTCAGTTTTATGGGTGTACCATAAACATCTTTAAAAAGTTCTGATTTGGGTCTTTTGTATGTAAAAAAAAACAAACAAACAAAAAAACAAAAACACATTGGTTGTGTTAAAATCTGTGTAAGTAATTAATCAAAATTATAATGTTTTTCTGTTTTAATTTTGATTCATCCTGGCCCAAGTCTAATCAGATTTAATAGTACATTCTCAATAAGTGAATCGAAAACTTTAGCTTGCTTATCCATTGGGCCGGCTCTACATATACATGTGCAACATCTCTTCCTGCTGCCTTAGTGGTGACAGCTTCAACAGGTTTCAAGAAACAGCTACTAAATCCAACAGTTTCCTCTTTCTTGTGAGCAACACCGGCTCTGGTGTCAGCTAACCCTCTTCCCTCGCGGCCGCAGAGTTTTTTTTCTGGTGACAGCAGGAACGTTTCCACGGCTACATCGGTATTCCCCACTAAAAGTCCTCCGCTACGTTCACTCAAGGTGGAACAAGCAGGATCTTTCACAGCAGCTCGGAGGTTAACGTGGGGCCACACGCTATCAATACCCCGCTGACGTCCGAATCCATACCGGCGAACCAACACTACTTTGTTTACCTGTGTGTTCAGTAATTAAAATAGATTTCTGAGAGGAGGTCTAATCCTTTTAGAAATGACATTGATCCGACTTCCAATTGAAGAGAGCCAGGGTGTAATTTTGTCATCGCTACTCCCTGTGTTTCCTGTGTGGAAACTTTGGAAAGTCCTCGACATGAAGGGCGTCATTTAGTGGCAGGCGGGGGGGAGAGAGGGGACTCGAAGGGGGACGCAGGTGGAGATAATAGAGAGGAAGCCTCTAACCTCGTCTAAAGCTGTCTGTCTTCGTAAATAAAATGAGATAATTATTGAGCGAACAACATTATACGCCGACGACATACTCTTTCTTCTACCCCCCTCCAGCCGGCGCAGTTGTAAATCTCAACAAACACGGTGCTTTTGGACATTAAGTGCTCACTAAGCACAGTGAATGCATCATATTTCAAGAGCAGGCGTTGTGTGGGTGAGGAGCTGGGGGAAAATGGAGTGTAATGGTTATCCATTATCTTATACAGCAACGGCGGCAATGATCATTTTCAAGTGACTCATTTCTGGAAGTACCTGTCTATTGGCCACTTCGAGAGAAGACTTTGATGGCTAATCCAAAACAACTATTCAGAGGTCACTTGCAGCGGCTGGCCGAGACACTCCGCACAAGAGAAACGCTCCAGCCTCCCTCATTATTCAAATACAATCCTCAGAAAAGATCCACATCACAAACAGTCGGCGCGGCGGCCCCGGAGTGGGCGATTACCTGCGCAGCACGCTCTGAACCAGAGAGGAGGCATTAACAATGCATCAACAAATGAATATATCACAATCCAAGTTAGGGTTTGAAAGAGATATTTGTCACTGGGATGAAATGGTGACACTAGAGATGTATTAACATATTAATGATCACTTATTGAAGAAGAAGAAGTAGTAGGCAGCACAAACACGAGTCTGGTGAGTGAGAAAACTTTTCACTTTATTCAATCTCACGAATAAAGTGATCACCATGCAGATTTCTTCTGTTTGTTTTGCTTTTTAGTCACACTTATGTGGCTCAGATCAAACAAATTTGGATTGCTGGCAAGAGTTTGTGATACTTGTCAGTCTTTTTGCATCATGGTGGAGCAATTCTGGCATTCTATTTGTGGGGAAATTTGAGGATTTTTGAGCCTATTTAAGGTCATGATGCAGCATCTTAATTGGATTTAGGTCCATACTTTGAGTCAATGTCAAACCTTTCAATTTATTTTCCTATTCACCCAGTCCTGAAACTGAAAACCAACACCAGACCATCATAATCACACCACTATGTCGTATGATGATATGTTTCTGAAAGGTTGTGCTAGTTTTATTTGTAAAAAAAAATACTTCTTGACAATTATGAGGCAGGCAGGTCATTCTGTTCAGCAGTGGTGCTGAACTTATTACTCTGAGTTAGGTAAGTTATTTTCCATGTTTTCTCTATTTATGGATACTGGCTCTCACAGTCCAAAAGCCTTAAAAATAGGCTTTGCAACTTATTCCAATCTTTTAGATGATTTTGTTTCTCATCTGTTCTTCAGTCTCGTTGCTTTAATGTGTTTTTTTTTCCTTAAGTGATATTAACAGTTTGGAGTGAGTTCCTACATAAAACATGATCAATTAGTTTGACGGTAAGGAGGCCTTTCAATGCCAGACTTGCATATCATCAGCATAAATCATCACGCAAAAACATAAAAGAACCTGGCCATTTGTTATAAGAAGAGTTTCACTGCTGTGATACCAGTAAACATTTTTCCACTGGCTCTGGAGGAGGGTAGTAATGATTTTTGACATGACTTTTTAAACAACATGATTAAAAATTCTTTTCCAGACAATCTTTCTTTTGTATTGTTTTACTAACCTTTGACAGAAGCCTATCTTATTTACTACCAGGAATCAAACTTCTTGCTTGAATCAAAAATAATTTTGAATCTGGCTTTTCCCAAAAACGTGGTCGACAACTTATTTACACAGAACTAGGTTGAGTTGGATAGATTTTTTTCACCTTAATACATTAACATATCTGAAAACTGCTTTTGGTATTTACTCAGTTTATCTAGATATGATTTCAAGTGGTGTTTGATGATCTGAACCATTCAAGCGTGACAAAAAAAAAAAAAAGCAAAAGCAGAAGTAATCTGCGAGGGTGTAAATACTTTCCACAGCCTGTATATAACGCTACTCTAGAGGGAGGCGGATGTATTTTTAGAAGTGTAGGTGCCATGTTTGTTTGTGTGTGGTCTCGGCTCCACATGAACGGTTACTTAACACCACACTGATTTCCCCTCAGCAGTTAGAGAAAAACCAGCCGATGCTCAATGATGCATCACTGTGTTTGTGGCCGCCAGGCATCTGCAAGCGTGAGTGCGTGCGCGCGTTATCATCGCTGGCACGTAGACAGACAGTCCAGGAGTGACTGCCGGAGAGCCACCATCTGTGGATTCATTTATGTCTGTCTGCAGTGGGCTTATTTGTGTGTGTTTGTGCGAACCGAGATGTGAGAAGGAACACACACGCATACGCGCAAACACGCAGACAGGGGGTTCCTACACAGTCTGGAAAAGTCTGGAATTTTTTTGTGTGCGTTTTCCAGGTCTGGGTAAGCTGGGAAAATACTGAAATGTTTGTATATAAAAGCGGTTTTTCTGGAGTCTAACGGTGAGCTGCGTCCCTCTGTTTATCTGTCTTTCTGATAGTGGTACGGCAATAAATTGGCCCAGATTTTTTTTAATTTTGGGAGGTCGCTGATTGGCTGATACTTGAATGGGAAGCTGATCTTAACCACCAATCTTATCTGCCTCTCTAAAAGGCATCAACCCATCCTCCGCCCACCAGGTCATGTCTACACGTTTGCAGTTAACAATAGTCATCCCACTGTTGCCGATTCAGCCACTTTCTAATTATATATTTAGAAACACTTTTCACTAAAAAAACTCACTATCGGCCAAAATCAGAATAGGCAGGTCAGACTCTGTAAAGATCAGTGATTGGTCAGAAAACTGCAATCAGTGCACGCCTACTACCCACCATGACTACCTACTACCTGACTGCCCACTACCCTATGACCCTATGACCCATTCTGGTCATCCATTCATCTACTACTGCCTTGTTCCCTTCTTCCATTAATCCATCCTTCCTCCTTTATCTTCCCTACTTTATTTGTCCCTTCTTTTCTGGCGTTCCTTCCCATGTTGTTCCTTCATCATTCTCTTTTATACCTTCCCCATTTTTACTTTTTAATTCCCTCAATCCCACCTTCCATCCTTTCCTCTGTACTTCCTGCATCCGTTTCTTATTTCTTCCCCTTTCTTTTATCCATTTTCTCATCACCCGTTTTGGGTTGATAACTCTATAGAAATACATCAAAGATAAATTCAGATTGATTTCTAATGTTTGTTCCTTCGAATTTGTCAAGACAAAGGTCAAATTGGAGACAATAAAACAGCGTAGCAACCCCAGCAGACCGGACGACAGCTCAGTCAGCACTCTGACTCTTTAGATTTCTCAAATTGTCACTGCTCTGCTCACATTTACACACGTTTTTAAGTTCCAGTAAAACCAGGAAAAATCCAACTTTATTTTGGTCACACAAGCTA